>NC_056749.1:735307257-735484757 GCF_019279795.1 Protopterus annectens
CTGCTTTATAAACCTGATCCTTTATCATGTTCTATTTATTAAACTGGTAAAGATTTAAGCCCTAGTACTAGTACTGGTTGAGCCACTTAACTTGAAGAGTTACAGTCTGTTTAGGACAACTAGTGTTTTAACGGTGTGGTAAGCAAGACAGAGATCTCCCCCAAAAGTTTATATGTCACTAAGGATATGGATAGAGCTTCAAGCCTCTCTTAATAGCTCAGGGACTTTAGTACTGCAATCGTTTTGGTTAGGAATCTTCGGAGACTTTCTAATTGTTTGATCTGATTAGTGAGATATATCCCACTGGAAGCATTGTACTGAATAATTGGTCAGATCAATGCTGAGCATAAGGGAGTGGTTACCTCTTTAGATCTTGAAGATACTCCTTTGGTAATTAGTTGTCCTAAAGTAATAGATTTTTTGACAACCATTGCCACATGATGGTCAAAAGAAAGGGAATTATCAGCTCACATCCCTAAGGCCATTGCATTTTGCAGTGGTGTGTGGTCTGCATGATGAAGGCAGGGATTGTCCACCAAAAGTGGAAAACAAAAATGTTTATTTTGGAGGGTTTGGTTGTCAGAGGGTTACTTATCAATGGTTTACTATAAAAAAACTGATGGTCAAAAAAGAAAAAAAAACCGTACAAAACATTGAACAGAACCTACAACTTCCTGCATATTAATTAGGCATAAATGCCGAATCTGTTGAATTAATTCAGCAGATTTGACATTTATGTTGAATATTAAACATGACGTCAGTATAGGTGCAAATGTAACTCCTACACTGACATTCATGTTTTAGCAGGGGACAAGCTCCGCTGCACCCCCCCACACCCCATGTAAACTATATATTCCAACTCTGAGATCACACTACAGTGAGAAAAGGGATACATTTCCCAATCAGCAGTGTACCGCAATCTCTATGCAGAACATAGAGTACATATCACCGAATGCACAGTTGCATTCATTGATATTTACTCTTGCTCTTCTAATGTTTGGCAACATGGAAATCGGCCAACTGTCGTCTGTCTTTCCGTGTTCGCTGAACCTGCCTTCAACATTTTAATAGTAAACCCTTAACAACAACTTTGAGTTTTCAGTCATCTGCAAAGTTTGTTAGACAGAGATCTTGGCTCTCTGCGTTGAGATATGAGATTTAAAGGCCTAAAAGTAGAGGTCTCAACAGAGAGTCCCGAGGAATACAGCTATTCACTTTTGTTCTTTCTGATGAAGGTCCTGCAACTTGCACTGTGTGGACTGTGTCTTTCAACCAGTTTGCTAGCCATCTTACTACATATAGTTTGTTTTTAAAACATTTAGCTTTTTTGTGATGCTAGCATGAGGAAATGTATCCAAAGGCCTTGATATCATAGTTTATTAAGTCAGTTGAAATGCTGTTCATGGCTTTGTCGATGAGGCTTGTAATACTGAGCATTTACCTGGGTCAACAGTGAGACTATACTTTTGGAGGGCATCACCACTGTAGTCTGTCATTCATCAGAGACAAGACCTATAGCCAAAGTTAAACGGTTTAAGGAGTATGTCTGCAAGAACATGTTTAACACGATTAATTAAACAACCTGACATATTGTTGGATCCCATGCGGGAAGTATTTTTGGGGATGTCCCACATCTGCTCAAGCCCCAGCTGCTTGAATTCCACTGACTTACAGCCAGGAACTTGAATGGCTGCAATCCCATCAGTTCAGATGCCTGAACAGGTGCTTAAACTCAAATGTGAGTTCAAAGACACAGCTGCTGCAATGGACAGATGCAAGAAATTGCTCACTATAGATCAGGGAAGTGGAGAAGGGAAACAGAGAGGGAGATTTTAAGGTAATGGAATAAAAGGAGAGGATCAGAAGGTTAGGTTTAGGGGGGGGTTAGATTTAGGGAGCAATCAGGAGATTAGAGTTAGGGAGAGGAGTGGGATTTTATTTCAGGGCACAATTGGGAGATTAGGGAGGGGAAGGGGATTTTTGGTTTAGGGAATGATCACAAGGTAGTAGAAAGTTAGGGTTAGGGAGGAGAGGGGAGTTTTAGCTTAATAGAGCAAATGAAGGGGATCAGAATGTTAGGGTCCAGGGGCAGGAGAGGGATTTTAGGTTTAGTGAGTGACTGAGAGATTAGGGTTAGTAGGGAATTTTATGTTGAGGTACTGATCAGGAGTTTAGCTTTATGGACTGGGTGGGAGATTATAGGTTTAGGGCCTAATTTGGAGTTTAAGTTTTGGTACTAGTTGGGAGATTTTTAGGGTTAAGGTCAGGGCTTGGGTGGGTTTTTGGGGGAGCAGAAGAGCCATATTCTGGAATTTTTTTTTAAGACTAATATATTTTGAATGCAGCATGACTGAGCAGTTAATATTCTTAAGTAATTAACAACTATAGTTTGTACTTTTTAAGAATTGCAAAACATAACATATAGGAGGATTTCAAAACTAAATGAAAGAAACCCTATTCTGAAATATAGTGTATTCCTTTTTATGTCCTAAGAGTTCATCTTTCTGCATGCCTTTCTGCTTCTTTGTTCCTTCTATTTCACCATTTTGTTTATGCAGGGAATGTAGACAGGATGTTTAGAATTATACTCCAGCATCTACAGCAGCATCCAAACTCATCCTTCCTCCAGAGGTGCTAAGCCACCTACCCTTCCTCCTGACATCTCATACGTTTGGCCAGCATACCTTTCCAATACCAAAAAAAAAAGGTCTGGAATGATGGAATAACAGAACTGAACCTTTAACCCACTTGACATTCTGAAAAAAGAAACATAAAGCAATAAACCATGGTGAATATGGCAGGACTTTTTAATTTAGTTGTAGCAAATTTCATTGCACAAAATAAATATAATAAATAAATTGTCTCATGGTGCACAAATTATTTATATCTGGTTAAACTCTTGCTCTGTATCCTACATGTACTGGCTCCTGTGCAATTCTTCTAAACTTGGGAATTCTTTTCTTAAAGCTTTTCTATCCATAGTTTGCCACTTATAGATTTCACTCAGTAAGCACTGCTGCTAAAGGTACTCAGTATCTCAGTGAATTATTCATTGTTAAAATAACTCGCTAACTAACTAACTAACTAACTAACGGACTAATCAATATCTTTATGTAACTTATAAACCCATGATACAGAAACTCTACTGTGCTCAGGTTTTCCAAAAAAGCAAAAGTGATAAAACAGAGAACATGAATAACCTAGGTGCCAGATATACAGAAACTCTCCATGGTTTACAACTAAACAAAGGCATTTATTAAAGGGAACATTATCTTGTAAAAACATACCTTTCTATGAAGGCAAATAAATATGGTAATCCCTTTGATGCAACACAGCATGGTTTCTTGAAGGGGTAGATCCATACTGACTAGTTTAACATCCTTTAATACTGTGATACATAATAATTTAGATCTAAAACATTTGAGTTATGTATTTGGATGTAAGCAAGGCTGTTGATAAAATACCAGTCAGTATTATCAACCACAAAGAAGTTCAACAACTGAGAATTAATCAATATCATTTTCAATGGATTACAAAATGGTTGAATGGTAGAAAACAAAAAGTGTTAAGATGTGAAGAAAAATCGAATTTGATAAAGGTTACTTCAGGTGTATTATTGGGATCTCTCCTTAGACCAGTATTGTTTAACATGGTTTTCTCTGTTATCCTTAGCTTTACAGCATTTTATTTGGTCAAGTATGTCTAGTGACTAAAACTGATGCAGTTATTTGTAATAATGGAGACTATGGCTCATTAAATAATTATTTCACAGAATTCACCTCATGGTCATCCAGAACAGGTTTATGATTGTATACTAATAAATGTAAGATAACAATTTTTGCTCAGTTTGAATATAATTCTGTAAACATGAATGATCACTAATTTCAAAGTGTAGACTCTATTAAAGATCTGGGGGATACCTACTGACCAAGGACTGAATTTTAAAACAAATGTTTTGAACATTAAGGATAAGGCATTAAGGCAATTTTGGACTGTGATTTAGAAAAACAACAACTAGAGAAGCCACAGTAGTACGTCCCATGTATATATCTACGGTTAGGCCTCTTTTTGACTACAGCTTGCCCTTTACTCATTTAACAATAGGAGTACTACAGAATTTGGAGATCATTCAAATACAATTTACTAAAAGGCTAAGAGATTTCATCTGTCAAACATATGAGACACATTAGAAATTGCATTTATTCAGTTTGGGGTATTGATATCTTGGAGTAAGTAATATCTTGAGTTTAAAGTTTTTAGTTTTGTCGAATTAAGAGTAGATGTTGGCTTTGAATTGAAAACAGAAATAGATAGCATAAGTCTTAGAGTTCCAGTTTTTATATTCAATAAAAGCAGGACTATAGAACACACACAGTTATTTCAAAGGATTCCATATTTATGGATCATTACTATGGAATGTGCATATGGCAACATCGCTTAGTGTTTTTAAAAAGGGCTAGAAATTTATACTGGAATTAGAAAGTAAATGCATTGGTTAAAGGATTCAACATTGTCTGATGTCCTTGAGGTCTAAATGTGGAATGACCCCTAGAATTAAACTATAAAACAAACAGTGCAAAATTCAATAAACAAATGCAAATACATATCATTTAAAAGTGACCGAACAAAGATAAATACCAGTATTCTTGATAAAGATTACATGCCAGAGGAACTACAAATGCAAAATAATCCCTTTGTAACTGTGCACACATGATGGATATGTAACAGAAAGACAGATAAGAGTATCATATAATACTTGTGCAATTGGGGTCATGTAAATGCATTATTTACTATTTACCTGCTGACTTTCTGATTTAAGAACACTATTCTTTTGTTATAGCTATTCATTGCTTTCCTTAAGGAGTTCAGCGAAAGGAAGGGAAGAGAAAGAAGTATCAAAGAACGGGAGGGTTAAAAATACAACTCGACTAAATATAATCAAGTTTATAACTACATTGACTTAATACATGGCACTGCATGGAACTTTAAATAGCACTTCCTTGTCATGGCAATCAGATCTACTGACCCTGAACCAAAGGAGATCTTTCTAGGGCAGGATGTTTATGTAGACAACTCTTAAAAGCTTTTTTAAATACTACCAAAGAATTGCATAGTACAACTCTATAGATGGGGGGTTACAGGCCATAGCAGTTCTTGTAACATCAGTACAGGTAACTGCAGGAATAGTTAGCAAAAATGATTGCTCTTTGGAGAAGAAGGCAAACAGCAAGGCATGTTAAACAATAAGGGAGTTGTTAATGTTACTGCACTTATATAACAACAGTTTCTGTTTTTCTTTTTTAAGAAAGAGAGCCAGAGGTCACAGAGAAGTGAACATTCAGAAAACACACATTCCAATAAATATTGAAAAGATATCTACAGCAGTAAGGACTTTGACATTTTTAAGATCTTAATAAAAGATTCATTTTTTTAGAAATGATTCAGCCTTAAAGCATTCATTCAGGCATATTACACTATGAACACCAAGTTCCATTCTGAAGATATTTTTTTTTAATCTAACTGATCAAGATACTCTAGTCACCTTTTCTCCTTGAACTACTGGCTTGATAGATTATCTGAAAGCTGAAATGTTTTATATTAGCCTTTGAAATATATAAAACTGCTCATCAAGTGGGTTATGAATCTTGGTATGGTTTCTATTACTGACATGATCTATAATTTCTTTTGTACTTCTAATGGCCATGTCCACATAAATATAAAGACACAGGGAACATTGCAGATAAATTACAAAATCAGGGCAGCAATTGAAAAAAAATGTTTTATGTTTCTCTGTCTAGTGAAGCATGCTAGTCAGTATCATATATTTATATGTGATACACTGAGCACATATGAATAGGCCCTTGAGAAAGGGCAAATATTCCATCATAATGAGTGCAAACACTCTCAACACATTTGTAATAATTCAGCCTTTCTGTTAAGTTTCAGTTGCTTGAAAAGGAATTTTAGTTGTATCATCGGTTCATCTTTATTGTATGCTATCCACTGCCTGTTTATTTCAGATCTATTTTTTTAAGCAATGTGTGATACATCTGAGATACAATTATATCTATAGAAAGATCAAATGAAATAGGTTTGTCATGTGTCTATATTATAAACCCGAAAGACGTAAACATCGAACGCATCTTGATCGACACATAAAGAGCGATCTACCATTACAGCGAAACACATATTCAGCAAAAGTGGAAACACCAAACGTGTTTTTTTAGCCAGCAGCGCGATCCTGGGGATAAGGAAATATATCCTTTTCCTCACTGTAGTGTAGTCTCGGAGTTTGTATATTTAAGTAGCTCAGAGTTTGTATATTTAAGTAGGGGGGTGCAGGGGGGCTAACCCCCTTCAAAAGTATTTTATTTTAATTTTATTGATTTTATTTTAGTATGCCTACATGGTGCTGTTGGTTAAGGAAACACATTTGGTGTTTCCAGTTTCGCTGAATACATGTTTCGCTGTAATGGTAGTTCGCTCTATATGCGTTCGATGTTTACGTCTTTCGGGTTTATAATATAGACCCCTTTGTCATCTCTCTCTCTCTCTCTATATATATATATATATATATATATATTTATAGAGAGAGAGATAGGGAGATAGATATGCATGTGTGTGTGTGTGTGTGTGTGTGTGTGTGCATGTGCCATTTAATGTATCTTATCTGCACAGCTATAATGTAACATATTGTGACTGTTCCACCAAGATTACCCATTGGAGAGTATTCATATGCAAACTCAGTTCTGTCAAGGAAACTAAACACTAGGCTATGTGATGTACCTGAGGGAGGTAAAGAAAAGGAATAAGTTATGGGAAACGCTTAGATGCTGGGGATGTGGAATGGTCCTTTTATGAGAATTGTGTGGCATATCAGATCACCAGTTTTCAGTAGTCCATAGGAGTTTGGAGGCTTTTTTTCTATAAAGCAAGACATACCAAAGCTACAGAAATTCACTCTGACAAACACGGTCTTAAACTGGAGTTATAATGCTGCCAGTGAAAGCCGTGGTACTGGGTATCCACAGTTGCAGTTTGCGAAACAGTAATGAGCCAGACACTTTCAGCTCATTTATCAGCAATTTGTTACTTGAGAAACGTTTCATTTGTGCGCCACAGTGTTTTCATGTGTGTCAGAGGCTTTTTATTATTTTGCCAGAAGTTTGAATTGAGTTCCAAAAACTATTCATGAAAAGGTCTACTGTGACCAATATAACTAGTGCTAAAAGGCACTGGTCGCACATCACAGTTTTACGATTCAGATACATGTTAGCTGCAAAGAGGAAATGCTTCATTATCAGCTAATTTGCATATCTCTGAATCACAGTTAATATGTCAACATGCAGAACGTTACTCATCTGCATGTTGAACTAGTTAGATATTTTAAACATAAACATAAAAATCATTTTCATAAATTTAATTTTCAGAAACCACACAGGAAAAAAAAAAAACACAATGCTGTACTTTTTGTCAAGCAACATAGTATACGTAAAGCATACTGTTATTTCCATAAAGACGGTTAAATAAGAATGCAAAAAAAAAGCATATAACGCCATGTGCATGCTTTCCTATTAATGGGTAGCAACAATGGATACCCCAGATGTTCACTGATAAGTATATAAGTGATGCCAAGTTAGCATTTCAGAAACATATTTAAACTGCAAACCTGCTTCATCAATATTCAGTGTTTGCTGGCCAGATGATTGTATCATTCCCTGCAACAAGTAAGCTGTTGAAATACCAAGGCAAGACTAAACATTTGGCAAGAATAGTAAGCAGTCAAAATAACTACTCTTTTTTGACTACCATACCTTGATATTTCATTTTTTATTTATTATTTATTTTATTTATTTACATTTGTTGACCGGGAGTGTCCGACTGGACGTAGGTCCATTTTCAGTGGAGGCCCGGGGAGAAAAGCTTTTTTGGAAAAAATAAGTGCAAGTGAAAAGAAAAAAAAAAATAAAGTTAATGGAGCGTGGAGCTGAAGATAAAATTTTCAATTACATGGCAACAAATATTTTGTAGTACAAATTTCTGCCTATTTATTGTGTATGGAAACTACATTTAAAGATACCTACTGTACATACAGGCATGTTTCTTTACACACACACTAGCTAACAGTCATCAACTCTTTTAAAATGTGATATATTAACAATTATACAAAGACATGAGTTGCTGACCTAAAAGAAAAATAACCTATTGTTTGAATGAATGTTCCAGTGGAAATTTATTCTTCAGCGCCCCCTAAATACTGTAACTTCCTCTACATACATGTTCCTGAGTTAATTTTATGGTTGCTTTTTTTTGTTATTGAGTTTTAAGGTAACAAACAGCTAATATTGCATACTTTGAAAGTGCTGGCATATATCAATAACTGACAAAAGCTGCTGCCATCTGTTTGATTCAGTGCCATTCCCCTACCTTCTTTGACAGGTATGCCTGACTGCTCTACAAGTGTTCTGTCAAAGAATTCATGCATCTCTTTGCTGGATGACCTTGTTTCCTTTTGTTTTCTTCCCATCTGTCCCAAACCTTCTTCATCAGATCGTCTTCTGCTTTTCTGCAGATGTGCCTGAACCACCATATCTGTTCTTCTTGTCTCACCAATTGGGGTTACTCAGGTTCTCATTTGATGTCCTCGTTTCTTTTTCTGTCTCACAGTGTGTATCTGACCACCCATCACAGGCATGTCATCTCTATCACCTCTAGCTTCATCAAATGCCCTGCTTTCACTGCCCTATTTTTTTTTATCATACAGTAGTATTGGTCATACCACCTTACCTTTCAGCTTCTTTGGCAGTTGGCTGCAGAAAAAAAAAATCATCACACCACTTGGGTGAAAGTATAATTGCAATAATCCATTGCATAGGGTACGGGATTTATTCCTTCCTGGCTACAATGCTTGATGCCTCAGGATTCACCCACACTACCAAACATGACCAATCAGTCAGGAGTCATCTTCTTCTTTCAGTTGCTCCCATTAGGGGTCGCCACAGTGGATTATCTTAGAGACGACGAACACCAAAACCAAGTAAAAATATATGAAGAGGATTACCAAAGGAACACTGCAGCACTAAATCCAGAAAATTTATTGAAAAAACTTTTTTTCAATAAATTTTCTGGATTTAATGCTGCAGTGTTCCTTTGGTGATCCTCTTCATATATTTTTACAGTGGATCATCTGTTTCCATTTCTTCCTGTCCTCTGCATCTTGCTCTGTCACACCACCCACCAGCATGTCCTCTCTCACCACATCCATAAACCTTATCTTAGGCCTTCCTCTTTTCTTGTTACCTGGCAGCTTCATCCTTGGCATCTTTTTCCCAATATACTCTGCATCCCTCCTCAGCACATGTCCAAACCAATGTAATTTTGCCTCTCTGGCTTTGTTTCCAAACCTTCCAACCTGGGCTGACCCTCTAATATACTTATTCCTAATCCTGTCCACATTTGTCACACCCAGTGCAAATCTTAACATCTTTAACTCTGCCACATCCAGCTCAGACTCCTGCCTTTTTGTTAATGCCACTGTCTCCAACCCATATAACATAGCTGGTCTCACTAACCTCTTGTAGACCTTCCCTTTCACTCTTATTGGTACTCGTCTGTCACAAATCACTCCTGACACTCTTCTCCACCCACTTCATCCTGCCTGTACTCTCTTCTTCACCTCTCTTCCACACTCATAGTTACTCTGAACTGTTGATCCCAAGTATTTAAACGCATCCACCTTCGCCACCTCTACTCCCTGCATCGTCACCATTCTTCTATTCTCCCTCTCATTCACACACATATATTCTGTCTTAGTCCTGCTGACCTTCATTCCTCTTCTCTCTAGAGCATATCTCCACCTCTCCAGGATTTCTTCCTCCTGTTTGCTACTCTCACTACAGATCACAATGTCATCTGTAAACATCATAGTCCATGGGGACTCCTGTCTGATCTCATCTGTCAACCTGTCCATCACCATTGCAAATAAGAAAGGGCTCAGAGCTGATCCTTGATGTAATCCCACCTCCACCTTAAATGCATCTGTCACTCCCACCGCAGACCTCACCGCTGTTACACTACCCTCGTACATATCCTGTACCACTCTTACATACTTCTCTGACACTCCTGACTTCCTTATACAATACCACAACTCCTCTCTAGGCACCCTGTCATATACTTTCTCTAAGTCCACAAAGATACCAATCAGTCAGGAGTAATTCCCACAAATCTATCAATGAGGGAAATCCTAGCAATTCTGATACTATAGGGAATATGCCATATCACTGTGTAAAAATTATCCCCCCAAAAAATGTTGTACTGTAGTTTCACAAAGTAGATGTGGTAGGTTTTCTACTTTGTTATACAAGTTGGGGAAGCTGAGGGATGCAGTGTCCACTGGACAGGAATAAGCACTGGGCATATGCGATACTACAACTGCCATGCCATACTGCAACACTGTATATGTGCATCATGGCAGCATGCAAGACAGTTGGATGTTCAAGACATGTTGAAAATGTGGTGTACAGTGGCTCAAAACTGAGCATCTGTAATGAGTGCAGACCATTAGAATA
This sequence comes from Protopterus annectens, assembly GCF_019279795.1. Taxonomy (NCBI): domain Eukaryota; kingdom Metazoa; phylum Chordata; order Ceratodontiformes; family Protopteridae; genus Protopterus; species Protopterus annectens. The sequence goes on from NC_056749.1 coordinate 735,317,826, forward strand.
TGATTCTAATGCTGTATGGTGTACAGTGTGTGAGCACAGACTGTTACAATATGATTCTAATGGTGTATGGTGTACAACGTGTGAGTGCAGACTGTTACAATATGATTCTAATGCTGTATGATGTACAATGTCAGAGAGAAGACCATTAACATATGATTCTAATGCTGCATGGTGTACAATGGGTGAGCACAGACCATTACAATATGATTCTAATGTTGTATGGTATACAACGTGTGAAAGAAGAATGTAAATATTTGATTCTAATACTGTATGGTGTACAATGTGTGATGCAGACAGTTATCATATACATCTAATACCGAACGATGTACAATGTCAGAGCAAAGACCATTAACATATGATTCAAATCCTGGATGGTGTACAATGGGTGATCACAGACTGTTACAATATGATTTTAATGTTGTATGGTGTACAACGTATGAAAGAAGAATGTTAATTGATTCTAATACTGTATGGTGTACAATGTGGGATGCAGACAGTTATAATATACATCTAATACTGTACGGTGTACAATGTGTGAGCACAGAGCATTGCAATACGACTCTAATGCAGTATGATGTACAATGAGTGCATGCAGACCTTTACAATCTGATTGTAATGCTGCGTGTTGTACTGTGTGTGAGTGCAGACCATTTTAATATGATTCTAATGCTGTACGGTGTACAATGTGTGAGCACAGACTATTACAATATGAGTTTAATGCTCTATGGTGCACAATGTGTGAGTACAGAGCATTACAGTAGGATTCTAATGCTATATCTTGTACAGTGTATGAGTGCAGACCCCTACAATCTGATTGTAATGCTGTATGTTGTCCTGTGTGTGAGTGCAGACAGTTTTAATATGTTTCTAATGCTGTATGGTGTATAATGTGTGAAATCAGACCATTGCAATACGATTATAATGTTGTATGGTGTTCAATGTGTGATGTCAGAGCATTACAACATGATTTTAATGCTGTATAGTGTACAATGTGTGAGGACAGATAGGTATAATACCATTCTATTGTTGTGTGGTGTACAATGTTTGTGCACAGACCAATATAGTATGATCCTAATGCTGTATAGTATACAATGTGTGAAACTAGACTGGTAAATATTTTTCTAATGCTATATGGTGTAGAATGTGAGAGTACAGACTATTACAATACGATTCTAATGCTGTATGGTGTACAATGTGTGAGTGCAGACCATTACAATATGATTTTAATGATGTATGGTGTACAATGTGAGAGTGCAGGCAGTTATAATATGATTCTAATGCTCACAGTGTGTACTGATTTATATTTATCGAACATGGTGGATTAATGAGCACAGACAGTTATAATATGATTCTAATGCTCACAGCATTTATCTGTTTATATTTATTAAGCAGGGTGGAGTTAATCTTTCACAGGGGCTTTTTTCAGGCTGAGTCCAGGAGAGCTAACTTATGATGTTATTTGCTCAGAGTCACACAGCAGGAGGAGGCAGTCGGCATCAAACCTTGGACTACAGGAAACAACTTTTTTGATATTATATCATATTTGTTTGCATACGGAATTATACACATCCCATATATGGAGGATTTTTTATGGATCCCTGTAGTACATCCTTTCCTAACTATATGGCATTTTCCTCATCTGTTGCATAATACACTATATGGCCATGTATGAATACATACCCTAATCCATGCAGATCAACATAAAACAAATCAAGCAATAGATAGCAAGTAGTACTAGGAACATCAGGTCCAAGATCAGTGAAAAAACATCCAAGGCAGAATTATGTCTAGGAAATGTGAAACAAATTATTATGCAAATCTAAGTTTTGCCTCTGTGTATGTTTGTGTGTGTGTGTGTGTGTGTGTGTGTGTGTGTGTGTGTGTGTGTGTGTGTGTGTGTGTGTGCGTGTGTGTGTATATGTGTGTATCTGTGTGTGTGTGTGTGTGTGTGTGTATGTGTGTGTGTGTATGTCTGCGTGCATGTGTGTGTGTGTGTATATGTTTATCTGTGTGTGTGTGTGTGTGTGTGTGTGTGTGTGTGTGTGTGTGTGTGTGTAAGTGTGGTATCTGTGTGTGTGTATGTATATGTGTGTGTGTGTGTGTGTGTGTGTGTGAATGCACTTTCGTGTGTGAGATAAAGCATGAAGTTAGTAGTAATATATCAGTATCGATAAACTGTGATCACTCAATGTGAAAATATAATACAAGCACTGAATTTGTTAGTGCAAAACTTTGCTCTGGATCAATCCAGTATGGCATGAAGGCATGGTGGCATCCATAACACGTGGCTCCATATGGACATATGGATGACAAAAGCATGCACTACTGTACTATACAGAGCACAGTTTAAATTATCTCACTGAGGGGTTCTGGTAAATGTTGCATACATCTTTGGGCCATCATGCCCACTGGTGGTGTACATGTGTGCCCTGTACTGAGGTTGTCATTGAAATGTGAAGCAGTGGTCAGAGGATGCAGTGAGGCTTCTGCTGTCTGGATGTTCTTTGGACGGAGCTACAGCCCTACTCGATGACTATGAGATCAGAGAAAGGTTTATCCATATTAGGGGATTGCTTGCATGTATGTGGTGGGGGCATCCACAATGATGAGGGTGTAGTTAGGCTTAGTATTAACTTTTGTGATGCAGAGGTATTAGCAATATGGTTTGGTGCATATGACATGTGCTATACAGCACCTGCATTTGCAGCAGTTTGCCAGATCAGGCTGTTAATGTTGTGCTTTATGGCATGTAGCTACTAACAGAAATGCATGTACCTGCATCAGGTGTGTAATGACTGCATTGTGTATACTTTCTGCACTGTATGTATCCTTGTCTTGACAGGGATAACATCCTTGCATCACACAGCCCATATGACACATGATACATGCAGGAGAACACAATGCCCATCCATTCTTGTGTGGAAAGACACTGTCTCATTAGCTGCCATGCTGGTAGTGGTCTCATCTGCTGTCGCATCGTAGACAGCCCAAGCAGGGGTATGTTAGCACTTGTTAGCACAGGGGTATGCGCATAGTTTGCACTGCATACACAGGACACTGAATGCCTGCTGTAAAATGATTCAGTATGTGGAGTTGCTTGCACTGTCCAGGTAGCACACCTTGTGCCTATGTGCCAGCAGCATTGGCAATACATAACCATGCAAGCTGGAAACTGTAATTAGTACAGCATATGTACAATCAGCACTGTGCCTGCCTCTGTAATCCTGCCACTACATTTATGTGTCATTAGTATCACCACCCTCTGCTGCTGCAGTGTAGATCTAACTAACAATACCATCCAGCCATGATATAGTGACCTTTCTCCTTATCAATGCTGTAGTAGCATGCAAATGAATATAGCTTACTTCATTAAACACTGACTCAGAAAAGCCCTGTTTCTGAGACTTATAGACCAAGGATGTACTTTACTCAAGCCTCTTCATCAAGGGGAAAAAGCCTATGATAATCATCATGCAAAAGGTTGCAACCTCTCCACACCCTTAGATAGCATAATTATTGCCCTAGGTATAGAATTTTGGGGTAACTTAAAAAATTTCAGGAAATACTTGTCCATCTTTCTGTCTTTTCTGAACAGGTTTTGTTGTATTTTTCTTTAATAGGCTGACTAATTACCTTTGCAACCATAAGAAAGCCACATCCTTTCTTCCCAAAGATGTTTCCATCCACAATGTTGAGGACATACCATGACCTCTGACATGCATGCAAATGTCTAGTAGAGAAGATACCACTACTACAACTGCATACAGCACTGTAATGGACCCCTGGGATTAGTACAAATGACAAATACAAAACAAACTTAGAACCCATCCAAGATACAAAGGCTTGATGGTTCAGACCTTAAACCACCTGAGTTAGTGTGCATCCCTAAGTTAAATTGATTTATAAGTCTATGTTGGCTACACCCACCCTTGGGTGTCTAATCAAAATCCAGAATTATTTAATGCTATATCAATAAAACTCTTTTTTGTTTTGAAACCGTTATGTGCTTATGTGATATCCAACTAGAATAAGCTTCCCTAGTCATTAATCCTTATCTATTGGTGGATTTACCAATGGCATATCAGGTGACCTGTGGAATACAAAAAGCTATGTATTTGCTTGTGGAATGCCAGCATAAGATATAGATGCTACAGGCACCTTATTCTAAGCTGTAGCACCAGATATTGGAACTACAAGGACTGCTGTTTTTGAAGAAACCATTCATCTCTCAGTGGACTGATACTCCTTTGAGACCAGCTTACAGTAGAAACATGAAGCCATTGGTACAATCACAAAGGCTACTTCGGGAATGTGTTATGGATGTAAAGCAAACATCCTATATATGTAAAAGAGTATAACAAAAAACAAATTGCTTGGCAGATGGTTATAATGTCACACTCTCTATGTTACACTGTACTGTTATATTAGCATATGTGCCTCGTGTTTTTATGGGTATATATTGCTCTGCATACACTCTCCTGTTATGTTAGCATGTAAGCCTCTCATTTTTATGTTTATATATTGCTCTCTGTATACTATGGTGACACAGTAGTACTGAAGATATTACTTCATAAATATCTACAAAATTTCCTAAAATACTTACTAAATATATAAATGTCAGAAATTATCTGCAGGTGCAAGTGTGTCACTGTAATGAAATCTAGGAATTATTACCATTGATGACAGTTACATCCTTGGAGTCTCATCCTCAGTTTAGTTTGCACTTAATGAAAACATGCTGGAAGTAACTAAAATAATGTTGCATTGTTGCACACATATACTGCAACTGCTCCCCTTGATGCATGCCTAGGGTGTAGCTGAAAAGTGTCTGTAAGAATCAGCCCAATAACCTAATAATGAAACATACAACAAATAAAATTATAGTCCATGAAAAAGTGTATGAATTTTTACTTAAGTTTTTGATGAGAACCACAGCAAAATAAACTACTGCAATCTGGACCACAATTCTCAGTCTCTTTTGGTAATTTTAATTTCCATCCAGTCTATACATTTCCATTTAGCATTCATCCTAGCTCTCAGATCACAAGCAGGTTTTATTTTGCTTTCTTCTTCTGTGAAATATCATTCATGCCCCTATGACGATTTTTGAAAAGAACTGGACAAAACTGTCAAAACTAAAATATGGGTCATGCATTTGTTACATCACAGTAAAGGCAGTTCACCTTGAAACATATTTGAAGGTACAGCTGCAATATGAAAACATTTATCCAATTGTTGGTCCTGTATTCAAATTTTAATTGCAAGCAGTATATTCAAAAAAAATCTCTGCATATCTGGAATGTGTGGTTGTTAACATTTTTATGCCATATTCATCTTATGGCTCATGCTGTGTGTGTGTGTGTATATAAAGTGTTGACATTTTTATTTATTTATTTTACATTTGTTTACCAGGATGGTCAGACTGCGACAGTGTCCATTTTCAGCGGAGGCCTGGGAAGAAAAGCTCCAGTCTAAGCTTATATACAAATGATCAAAATAAGTAACGGAAATTATAAACAAAATTGACAAAAAAATGAGTGTTAACACATTTACAGGATAAAAATGTAAAAACAAAAATATATACATAGTATTAAATAGAACAATACTTTAACCACTCTAATATAGACAAATATATAGTTGAATTTATCTGTGGAGGATCATAACATTAGTTAGCAAATTAAGCAGGGAGAATCACTTAGGCAAAGTAGGGCATAGCTAGTAATACTTCTGTGGTGAGAACTGCAGCTAGGAATGTAGCTACTTAGAGAGGTAGTGTTGTTAGAAGGGATATGTTAACAGAGTTAGTACGTACAGCCAAATTGTATAAGTAACGCTAAATTAATAATTAACCTGGGGCAGGATTCAGGAAGCCTCCGTGTAAGAGTTATAACTCTTACACGGAGGCTGCAGTTAAACGGTGTGATGTCAGCATGTCATGCATATGCATGAGGTGCATGAGGCATGCTGAATCACACCGTAACTCTTACACGGTCCATGTAAGACAGTAGGGGGCGTGTCCGTAGGCTAAGCGCTGCAGGCGGACATGCCCCCGGAAGTCTAGAATGGCTGAAAGTAAACAGCCATGAGAGAGGCCATGGAAATGTGAATAAACACACTACACAACACATGCCCCCACAGACCAGCAATGTCAAAAGTGAACAGATGTTATAAAATGAAAATGAAAACTGTTTTATTTTTTTTAAAACCCTGTAAATGTTTGCTACTGCGTGCGCTCGTGTGCGCGGGTGTGCTACTAGCGCAACTGCAGTTAGCAATCAGTGGAAAAGGATATAAGAACTAAATATGCAAAGTAAGCCAAGAAGTAATAGCATAGTGGTAGAGTTGTCAGCTTAAGAGCAGGCAGGCAAGGTTCGAGCCCACAAAACAACCTTTTTTTTTTGTAAATAAGCACTAAAAAGGCCCCTGACAGTATTGTACAAATGTAAAAGTATTTCCTTTTTTAAAATGGAATGAAATGGAGCATATATTTCAAGTAATACAATAAAAAATTATTTAGAAATGTAGTGATAGCTAAGCTGCTGTGAGACAGAGTGCCCGTAGCTGAGTAGTGTTTCAAAGGCTGCAAATTGCTTGCCCGTAGCTAAGCACGGGTTTAACAGGCTCAAACTGTGTGCAACTAGCTGTGCTTAGCTGAACATGTGTGTTACTAGCCAATTAAGGTTTATCCCAGCGCACACCGTTTGCGCAGAGGTGCGCGCTGCGCCCACAAGCTAACCGCCGGTGCACATGCGTTAGCTCCGCGCAAACGAGCGCAGACCTGGTTTTAAGTGTTTAAAAGTGCTTTTGGCATGTTTGATTGACAGGTCCTCAACTCATTTCTAGACAGTCATGAAAATTAAAAATCAGTGGTCAGATTCGAACCCAGGATACCATGCACTAGAGTCAAGGTACTAAACCCCTAAGCCATGACAGCAGTACTTAGAAATGCAGAAATAGCATATATTTAGGATATAATCCAGAATGGAGCATGATAAAGCAGTTTCTGTGAAGTAGATACAATTCCAAAATGGCCAATCATAGAAATGTGCGGGAAAATCGGCATATATAAGCCCCATAGGCGGGAATACACAGCAGAAACGATTGTAGAATAGACCTGCAGGCAGAATGAGTGGAGTAGGGGAGGGACGTTGCTTTCGAGCACAGCGGTGGGGCGTTGAGGAGTCCAGATACATGGTCTGGCTCCTAGTTCACCATCATGAGGCCCAACTCATGCAGGGCCAGGTCTCATGGGGAGCGTACAGGGCAGAGGCATGGGACCAGTTGGCTCATGATCTCACTAGTGCTACTGGGATTCCACGTACTGGTGAGCAGGTCCTTCACCACCATGCGGACCTGAAGTGATGTAAACAAGACCAGTTGACCCAATGGATCCAGGAGGCCCGGGATATGCCCAATGCCCCACTACTGAGTAAGTTACATTTTACTTATGTATGTAAGGAATTCAACTAGCTGATACCATGGAGATGTGTAGTCCAATATTACTCATTTTGTATTACAGCTGCAGGTGTCCGCTCTATGAATCGATGGGCATATGACCGCAGGCTGGCGCGGCTGCGCCACCATGCAGGTTAGTTAACCCCACCTAGTACTTGTAAATAGATATTATAGTGTAGCATGTAGCAGAACACTGCAGTGTATTGATTAAAAGTAATATAATGTGCAAGCAACAAGTGAAAGTCTGCAGGTATGGCTGCAACAAGTTCATCAGTATGCAAGTGTAACTGGAAATATAATTGATAGAAATAAATAGTGCTGTAATACAGATGTCCCACCATTAATTAAATGTAGTATAACCTGCAGTAGTCTCAAGAGTACAGCTTCAGAATCTGAGGTAATCACATGTGAGATATATCCCCTGTTGAAATGCTGAATCATGACAGAAGTGAGGCTGTTGGAATCACCACAGGTCTAATATGTGAACAAAGCCTAGAAGTACCAACCTGAACTGTGAAATTGCAGGATGTGTGAGAGTGAGAGAAAGGGTCATGTATCAATGAATAAAGTAGTAATAACTCCTGAATATATAGGCATCAGTGTGGTTCTACAGAACTAAATGCATGTGGGAATTAAAACTTAACATCCCAAACTGATGTCAGTGTGTCTGAATCTTGAATGTTCAGGCCGTAATCTGTATATGGTGATGACAGTCAACAATTTGCTGATAGAATGAATGATTGTCTGACATACTAAACATCCATAGTTGTCCCCTGCTCTGTCATCAAAGTGTAGCAGGATGATGTATCTGATCAAATTCAAAATAACTAGGATAGTGATGTATCTGTAACAGGTCTAGCATGACAGTCAATTAAAAATCATTTTGAAACTATCACCCACAAGTTAATTGTGTTCCTATTACAAATGTATATCAATGTATAATTTATGAATGTGTCATCATTTTCTTTCTCCACCCCACCCTATAATTGCAAATTAAAACACTCACTAGATATTGGTATGTGAACATTTCATTAACCATGGACATTTGTCCTGTTTCAAAAATATATGCATGTCTGTTGTTGCATGTGCCCTGTTCATACCTGCAAACCTGATGGCCTGTTGCCATTAATCAACCCTGCATGTTGTTTGATTGTGTATTTCCGTTCAAATAATGCATGTGATATTGATATGCCCGTTGTTCAATGGTGTTAATATCTGGGTGTTTGTTTAATGGGAATACCAATGCATGCTGTTACAACTAATTTGAATGGAATAATATGCCACTAACCCAAACTAACATAACATACTCACAAACCTAGAACGCTTGGGAAGGCAGGTCCCAGCGGACCCACCTCTCCCACCTCAGCTGGCGACTGCACCTGGCACTAGTGCCCAGGCTGGACCCTCCTCCAGTGGCCCTGTGCCACGTTCGGGTGGAAGCACTGCAGGGGATGGGGCCCGTCCCCCCTCTGCAAGCGTGGCCGGAGGAGCTCGTCCACTCACCCTCCAAGGTGTCCGGTCTGTGGTGCAAAGGGAGATCCAAGACTCTGTTCTTGGGCCCCTACACCAGCTTGAGGCCCAGGTGGCACAGCTTACGGGCATGCCCGTTGTCCCGCCTGCACCTCCCCCAGCACAGCCCCGTCCTGGGCTGTGAAGGAACAGTGGCAACTGCCTATGGGTGGGGATATCAGTTCCACTGTTGCCATCTGTGGGCTCATGTGCCCTGGATATCCCAACCTCCATCCCCGTCAATTGTGTAACCCCCACCCACGTGTCATACACCGCCCCTGTATGCGTCTTGTCTGTTAACCTACCCAACCTACCTCCCCAGCTATACCGACTACCTCACCTGACATACCACTCTCACCTGATAAAAAAAAAAAAAAGGGCACTCTGTACCCACAAAATAATTACGCCCCATACATAGCTGTCCATGTTGCACACATGTCCGCTGGACATCAAAACTGTTAATTACAATTGGCTGTACAACAGGTATTAATGTTGTCCGGACACCTCTCTCAGGGGTGGAAGGTTCCATAGTCACACCAAATTGCATACAAATGCACAGCTGTTGCTGAGAAAGACATGGGCAGCTATGGGCCTCACCTACATCCTTCCTGCAAATTCCAAGCTTGTTTCCCTACTGTTTTACCCTCTTTGTGACCCCTTTTTCACCACTTTCCTGTCACCCCTTTTTCTTTTCTTTCAAAGAAAATAGCTGGTGTAAGCTGTGTGCACGGAGCTCACCGCCAGTGCAAGTGAGCTCCGCAAACGAAGCAGACCTGGTTTTATGCTTAAAAGTGCCTTTGGCACTTTTGATTGACAGGTCCTGTACTCATTTTGAAAGAAAAATAAATTCCCACTGTCAGTCTCGAACCCAGGACCACGGTAACACTAGCCTGTATGACCTACCACTAAGCCATGACTCTCATACAAGAACATAGTGCTAAAATAAATATAACATGTAATAGTAGGAATCAATATAAAGGCAATATAGGATGTGTTCTACCCAAAGCATGTCAGGTAGATTTTTAATGCCCGAATTACTGGATTCCCATACTAGTTTAGTGTTAACAGAAACAGCCCTGCTAATTGTTAGCTTGTACATAATAATGTAAGGTAATGTACATATATGAAGGTATGTATATGTACACATACATATATATATATATATATATATATATATATATATATATATATATATTAATACATATGAAATATAGTGGTAGGTGTCAGTATTCATACACACTCACTACAGGAAACAGTGAAGATAAATGCAGCAACCAGAATCTGCAACACAGCTTGACTCCTGTGAGACCTACTAACCCCTTTAACTGCTTAAAGGTGCCTCCAGCACTTTGATTGATAGGCCCTGTACTCAATTTCAAAGCAAAATAAAAGCATACTAGTAGGCCCTACCACAAGACCATTGTAACACTAGTCTGTATGACCTACCAGTAAGCCATGACTCTCATACAGGAATATAGTGCTAAAATAAGTAGAACATGTAATAGTAGGAATGAAGATAAAGGCAATATAGGATGTGTACTACCCAAAGCATGTCAGGCAGACTTCTACTGTCCCAATTACTTGATTCCCATACTAGTTTAGTGTTAACAGAAACAGCCCTGCTAATTGTTAGCTTGTACATAATAATGTCAGCTAATGTACATATATGAAAGTATGTATATGTACACATATATACATATATATATATATATATATATATATATATATATATATATATATATATATATATATATATCAATACATATGAAATATAGTTGTAGGTGTCAGTATGCATACACACTCACTACAGGGAACAGGTGAGAGAAATGCAGCAACCTGAATTTACAACACAGCATGAAGCATGAGAGACATACTAACCTTCACACTCACAGAACACTGTCGACAGCATACCAGCATGGTCCACTCCCTTACAATCTGAAAGGGCAATGCCTATCTCACATACCCTTTTATAGCACTGTCCTGAAATCACAGTGAGACATGCAATCAGTACACAACTGGCTGCATGCAATTAGCAAATGCTGCCTTACAATTGGTACAGAGGCCATCACATGGACCTATGCAGATACCTACAAAAGCATCCAGTACTCACACTCCACACATGCAATACATTCATTGCACAAAACCGACAGAGAAAGAGAGAGAGAGAGAGAGAGAGAGAGAGAGAGAGAAAAAAAAAAGAAATAAAGACAGCCAGCAATAAAACCAGGAGCAGCAAACAGCAAGTAGCACCACTGACACAGCAACAGCTGACACAAACACAGGTAATGCAAAGTAGCAGGTTAATACTGTGTTTACTGTGAAACCTCCAAATGTATCATAGTTCACTATCTATAGGTATATCCATGAGATAGGTTGTGTGTACATAGTCCTGATATATATACATATGTAATATTGCTGTACATGTCTTCCATACTTAAAACTTCCATAGCTTAGAACAGAAGGCCAGTTATGCATATGATGCAGTAGTTCCCAGGGTCAGTAGAGGTTCCTCCTCATTGGTGTGGGACCACTGTGTATGTATGGCACTGTTCAGGTACATATCCTGTAGTATGGCCAGGGTTTAATATCAGTCTGTAATGTGGTGCTATGTCCTCTAGGGGTGAACGTATCACACATCCAGGGATACCATTTTGTAACAGTGATGCTGTGTGTTCTGCAATGTTGAGGGTGGCCCTCACCTGGACATGTGAGATGATAGGGAGGGTACAGTCATCTGTGATAACTAATTCCACTTGTGTAGGAGAATGGGGGGGGGGATACCTGCACCTAAACTGTCTGCAACAATGTTGCCAATATCTGTGCATTTGGTGAATGTGAAGCATCTTACCACTGCTGACCACAGATGCCTTGCCGTCATGTGAATCTGCCCTGTGCTGCAGTAGCCTCCTGCTATTGTTATACAATGTGCCTGTATCTGTAGTCCACTGGACAGGATAAATAAGTGGTGTGCATACGGTCTGGGTTAGATATGTGTGTGCACATTACATGCACTATGTGGGATGTCTGTGGTAAGCTTTTGCAAAGGGGCCAGCAGTGTGTGTTGTGGCTTCTACTGGCCCAGTGGGCTGCATGGATAGCATCACAGTCCTAACTAGTGAATAACTGTGTAATTACATACATACATAGCAAGGTAGTGTACTGTGCTTGTGATGTTGTTGGGATATGTATATCCAGGCTGAGTAATGTGTGTCCACATCACAGGGTTGGATGGCAACACACATACAGTATGTAGGGATGAACACCCAGAGTGTTTCAGACGTGTTGCCTGTGCAGAAATATCTGGCCATTACCTGCACATCCCCCACAACACACACACATGCAACATATGGCAGAAGTACTATAGCAGTACACAAAGGTTCATAGGTTCATACTAGGCTATTTGCCCTAGGGCATTGATAAGCCTAGTAGAATGTGTTTGTCTTTTGCCATCCAATTAAAATTTATGTTGCTATGCCCTTTTCTGAGGTTAGTATACTGTGCCTCTGTCTAACAGTGACATAGATGTGATACATGGGGTACAACTATGATCTCCATCCACTCATCCAGATTCCTATGGAAGAGAGTCAATGAGGGACTCTGCCTAACCTGTACTGTGAGTTCATTACAGAGTGAAGGGAGCCTCTGGGTTAGGAATATGTCCCTCCAGCATGTCCTATTTATGTCAGTGCTAAGGTTCAGGTCTCCTGAGTGTGTGGCCATATGGGAGTTTGATTTCCTGAGATGCAGCATGTCCATTACTTCTGAGTTGGACATGGCTGTATATGGCAGGCACAGATTGCCTTTGAACAGGCAGTATGCCACTGAGTCCAGCTGGATTTTCTTTAACTGGGCAGCATATGGCATCTGTTTGAGCCCTTTGATCCTCTTGATGAGGTACTGTTGGGGTTTTTCCAGTTGCTGTAGGTGTCTGGTTAGGTACATCCCAAAAGGGGCATTGTACTCAATTATAGGCCTGATGATGGATGAGTAAAGAGGCACGATGACCTCCCCTGCTGTACATGTGAATCCCTTCATGATTAGCTGGGCTATATAACATGTCTTTCAATCCACTTTGGCCACGTGGTTGACAAATGACAGATTGCTATCAAGTTTGTTCCCCAGGTCCCCAATTACTTCTTCTGTACTTAATGGCTTAACACCTATGTGGTACTTTGCCACCAATGTGGAGGTGTGGGAATCTTTGATGAATATTGATACTCCCCTCCTTTTGTTGTTTGGTCCAAGTGTTGGGGCCGACAAGAATGGTAACAGGCCTTCAATGCGCACAGTCATCCTGCCGTTACATCCTTTGTCACCATTGTCCCTAGGTGATGGACAGTATGCATTGGGCATAGATCAGGGTAATGTGGTACCTGTGGTACATGCATCCCCACAAAGCAGCCATGAGCAGGGTCCTCCAATGGTACCACGCAGACAGTCGCCCATGGGTTCTCATGGGGGCATCCGTGGCCGTACTGCCTCTGGCTGACGTGCCCAAGGAGGTATGTCAACCTCCACTATGTTTCGGACTGTTATGCAGGCACAGGCATGTATGGAAAGGTACACCAGACAGGGTCTGAGGGAGCTGAGAGCATGTCGCACAGCCATGACAGACGGCATGCGTGACATTGCGAATGCTATTCGTAACTTCACAGATGTCATTGACAGACGTTGTGGGGACATACAACAGCTGCTCCACAACCAGATGTCCATGGGCCAGGGCGATGGTGTGCGTTTGCGATGTCGACGTGGCCGTATGCCGGCAACAGCACCAGCTGGCAGTGGCCACGGGCGACAACAGGCCCACTCACGCACCTCAAGTGCCAGCACCAGCCCCAGCAATGCTGGGTCAGTGCTGTCATCAGGACGCCCCAGGAGACCACGTGCACGTGGCTCTGGACAGTCCCAACAGGGAACTGTGTCCAGTCAACACACCCCCGCTTCCGATGACAGTACCCAGTCTAGGTTAGTACCGGATATGGTCCGTAGCACCCCTGCCAGGCACAGGTACCGTGTCCGTGCCCACAGACACTGATCTGGATGACCTGACAGGTGCAGTCTGTGGCTGTCCACAAAACCCTGTACATGGCAGCCATTATGTGGGACTGTGTGCATGCTTACACACATGCAGAAATGTAACACCTAGGGCAAACACATACACACACACACTGCACCAACACTGGTCCACCCTGTACTGCTGCCCCTCACAAACACACATACACACACATGTCAATTGGTGGTACCAGTGGCTGGCTTGGGCATACCTAACCCACACCCTGTGCATATGATGACACTGTGCCACCTCCTGCATACTACAACATCAGTGCAGGAAAAGGTAAACACGTTGCTGATGCACAGGGTGTCTACATAGATGTGTATAAGTAGTAACATGTTGGTAACTGTTCCACTATGATTGTGTGTATATCCCAGCATTCCTGCTGCAGTAACTGTATGAATGTCCTGAATTGTTATCTGCACCCATACTACTTACCAAAGTGTACCAGCTGCACACCATCACATGCTACCATTGACTATGGGAATGAGCATCATGTGCTGTATTGTACATTCAGCTATATGTATCTGTTCTGTCACACATGCATTTACACACACCCTGCTACCCCCACACATGCACATGCTCACCTGCCATTTCCATTATTTATTACCCTACATGAGTAGCTGTCGATACATGACAGGTACACATTTGAAAAGTGCACTATGTGGATTACTACCGATTTCCTCCTCTCTACCTGTACTCACAGGGTGCAGGCAACCTCATTAGTTTAAAAGTGTAATGTGCATCAGGTACTGTGGTACCCTGATTGCCACATCAAACATGTTTTCCATATGGAAATGCACACACAGAAACATCCCACATCCACACACTTGCCACATTCAGGCTTCAAAACACTATCTAGGTATATTCTGGTACATGTGTGTGTTACAGTAGCATGTAGCACTATACTGAGTACTGGCAGTTGTCTGTTGTCATGTTGTTTGTATAGGGTGCTGTCAACATCACTGTTTGTTAAGGGAAATGTGCACCCTGCAGTGCATAGCCCCATTTGGCACAAGCCACATCCCACCCCCAGCATTGTGCACACACACTAACCCCACCCACACTAAAACACATACTTTCCATTTGCAAGATTCAAACCCCTACCTAACTGTGTTATGACACTAGAGACAGACACATTAGCAGAGTGTGCTATTTGCATTAATGCTGTACTTAGAGGGTGCTGACATCATCTGTGTTTAGTAAGAGGGATGTGCACCCTGTAGTGTGTTCTCCCAGTTGGCAAAAGGCACTTTTCCCTCACAGCATTATGCACACACACAAACCCCACTCATACTAACACACATACATTCCCTTTGCAGGATTCAAACCGCTACCTAACTATGTTATGACACTGGAGAAAGACGCATTAGCAGAGCGCGCTATACGAATTACTGGAGAACTTTAATTCAGGTAATATAGTTATAGAGTGCTGACATCATCAGTGTTTCAAAAGGGGAATCTGCATCCTGTAGTGTACTGTCACAGTTGCTAATAGGGGCATTTCCCACACACACATCGATGTGTTTGAGGTTTGCATATGTGGGGGATCCAGTACTCCAGTGTGATTAGTATATGGTTCAATTGCAACAATGAGGGATATACTTCAAGTGGTGAGCATTTTGTACTCATGTTTGTGATGATCAGGTCTAGTATATTTGCCCCTCTTGTTGGGAATGTTGACTACCTGTTCCATAGCTAAAGAGTTTCTGAACTATGGGAACCCTAGAGCTTGGGTATTGTGGCTTGAGTAATGTTCACAGTCTATGTTTGGGTAGTTGACGTCACCCAGTATGATGGTGTTTGCAGAGAAATCTATACTCTCCTGTGTCATCATGAAGGCTGTGGGATTCCTGAGTTTGAGAGGGTGATGTAAGAGCTCCTCTGTGTCTCTTTCCATGTTGTCCAGGGAGGTACGTCTCAGGTTGTTCACACCAACATGGACAATGACTGCCTCATACTTGTACTTGCTGTGGAGTGACCTGAGTGCTTGTGTTATGTGGCACATTCTATCACCCGACAGGTAGCTAAATGTGACCCTCACCTTGCTCAGTCTGTAGGGCGGGACGTCAGTGAGTCTGACTATGGCATCACCTATTATAGGTGTGTCACACATTGTGTTTGGCCTTATGGGCTGTGCCTGTTATGAACACTGACATTGTGAGGTCTGTGTTGCTTGAGATATGTGTTCATGTGGGATGCAGCGTGTCTGGCCATGTAATTTCTGTCCGCGGTCTGGTAAGTATCACCTTTGGTGACATAGGTATTCATATGTCAGCTGGTGAGCATTTGCAGTGTTACCTACTGATAGTGGTACAGCTTGTTTGTTGTACAATGGACTACATGCAGCCCTGCTTACAGTAGCTATGTTTGCATGCATGTTTCCTTGCAGTTACCCTGGAATACTGATCCGACCTGCCATGCAGAGTTACACAGCTTCTGTGGACTCCTAGTGACATCTGCATAGCTTGCTATATGTATGTTCATGTCTCACTTGACAGAATGTCACTGTTTCTCCTGTGCACATGTACGTTGCCTGTGACACTTTGCATATGACTTACCTGGCATCTGTCCACGTGAGCAGTCATGTATGCCACTGCAGGACTCTAAACCTGATGATGCACACACTCAAAACATTCCTCAGCATGGAGAACATCACTATCTGTGCAGTAACAGATACCGGATTCAGGGCTACCAACAGCACTCCAGCACTACCAAGTTATACCTCATACCTTGCTTTTCAGGCCCAAAACTTGCACAAAACCATAAAAGGAGGGGGTGTATTGATATTCATCCAAGATACCCACACCTCCAGGTTGGTGGCAAAGCACCAAACATCAGAGACTATCCATATGCAGGTAACAATGGGTAAAACTGCCTTCCAGGTTATAGCCTGCTACAGACCACCCTCACAAACACAAGAACCGCACTTGGCCTTCATGAAAACAGTTGGAAATATGTAGGTCTGTCCATACACCATTATATTGGGTGGGTTAAACTACCCAAACATAGACTGGTTGCATGACTGTAGCTCCAACACCCTAGCCCACAGATTACTGGAATTTATATACCAATATGCTATGGAACAACTTGTTACCACTCACACAAGAGGGGAAAACATACTGAACCTGATCATCACCAACATGGGGACTCTATGCTCCAGACCAGAAGTGTATCCCTCACTGGTAAGATCAGACCATAAACTAATCTCACTGGATATTCACATCCCAAGGCCACCCCCTGCACAGAAGAATACAATCAACAACTCATGTCAAGCATGTTCACATTCCTCATAAATGATGTGGAAACCTTCAAAGCCCCCAGGCCTGTTGAAAATATGGACCAAACTGCAGATACCTGTATAAAGGCATTCTATGGACACATTCAGGAATGCATGGATCATGCAATCCCAAATGAAAGCAAGACCCAATCCTCCAAAGGCAGACGTCCTGTGTGCTGGACACCAGCCATAAACAAACTATACAATAGAAGGATGAAGCTACTACATGATACAACAAACTCCCAAAATGTGAAGGCATCACTGATGAGTATTAGAAGACAACTACAGGCACTCATAAGATTGTCCAAGGCCATCTTTGAGAGAAGATTCCACAAGACACTGAGGATAATCACAAGGCTTTCTGTAGTTATGTTAGGAACCTGGGTGGTAATACCCAGATATGCTCAGAGGTAGTCCAAGATGTCACACGAAATACCAAACACACAGACTTTGCCAACATCCTAGTGGACAGGTTCACTGCTACCTTCTCCCCCCCTCCACACCAAAAGGGCAAATATTTCTCCCAGCAGAGTGCTGCACCCCCTGACATCTCAGATGCTCAGGTAAGAGCTGCCCTCTCCAAAGCAATAAACACTGCATCAATGGGACCAGACAGTGTCCCAGGCTGTGTCCTACATGAACCCCAAGAAGAGCTACACCCAGACATAACACTACTGTTCAATCCCAGCCTTACTACATGATATGTGGCCAAAGAGTGGCGCACAGCAACAGTGGTCCCTCTACATTCAGGTGGTGCCTTAACGGATCCTGGACACTATTCGCCCCATATGTCTGAATAGCTTGGTCTGCAAACCTATGGCAAGAATCATCATGAACCTCATAAATATAGATATTGGGGACCTACAGACACATCATCATACACAGTTTGGCTTTGTTAATGGCAGATCCTGCCTCTCAAACCTGTTTGATTTCTTTGAAACAGTCACCAAGGCCACTGTCAAGGGGAAGGTGGTCTACACAGCCTACCTGGACCTTGCATAAGCCTTTGATACAATACCCCACTTGTGCATTCTAGGGAAGCTCACCAGTGTACATATTAACCCCTATGTCACTACAGATATTGCACAGTGGCTCAAGGGCAGAACACACATGGTTAGAATTGCTGGAGCCATGTCAGCCTCAAAACCAGTTACAAGTGGTGTCCCACAAGGCTCAGCCCTGGGATCTGTCTTGTTCAGTATATATTTATCAGAGGTACAGGCCAACATGGAAGTACTGTGGCTGAGCAAGTCGCAGATGACTGCAAACTGGACGCCATAATCAACTCTCCAGCTAACACACGCATCCTCCAAAAGGGCCTCTTGGAAACACACGACTTGTGCCACAGCCATGGCCTCAAGCTGAATGCCAAAAAGTGTATAGTCATCCCTTTGTCCAAAACAAAGTGACCACAAAGTACCACATATGTGTTACTCCATTAAGTGCAGACGAAGGAATTATGGACCTTGGGGTACACAAGTTGATAGCAATCTCTCATTTGACAACAACATGGCCAAAGTGGTTAGGAAAACATTTTATATAGGCCACATCATCATGAAGGGATTCACATGTAGATCAGGGGAGGACATTGTGCCCCTTTACTCATCCCTCATCATGCCCATAATTGACTACAATGCCCCTGTCGGCATGCACCTTACCAGACACCTGCAGCAACTGGAAAGACCACAAAAGTACCTCAACAAGAGGATCAAAGGGCTCAAACAGATGCCACATACTGACTGGTTAAAGATACAGCAGCTCTACTCAGTGGCATACTGCCTCTTCATAGGCAATCTGTGCCTGACATATAAAGCCATGTCAAACCCTGACTTAATGGCCATGCTGCACCTCAGAATATCCAGATCACATCAGGCTACACGCTGGAAAGACTTGAACCTCAGGAGTGATATACATAGGACATGCTGGAGGGACACATTCATAACTCAGAGGCTCCCTTCACTCTGGAATATTATCCCAATAGAGGTTAGGCAGAGTCACTCAGTGACTATCTTCAAGAGGGATATTAATGACTGGATGTGACATTGTAGGTTTACCCTGGGTATCACTTATGTGTCACTGTTAGACAGAGGCACAGTATACTAACCTTGGAAAAGGGCATAGCAAGATAGATTTACAATGCATGGTGAAAGCCACACACATTCTGGCTAGGTGTATAAATGCCCTAGGGCAGATAGCCTAGTATGAAACTGTGGACCTATGTATCTTGTTCACCATTGGCTCTATGTGCTGTTAATCACCAATGCAATCTCAATACTATGGTAGCATGTGCAAAGGTCAGTTGTCAGTCACCTCTATGGTACAGTTGTGGAATATGTGAGTCATGTAGTAATGTCACAGCTGCCACATGTACACAGTCAACCCTATCCCCTACCCATGGATGTACAACACATGTATGAGATGGAAACACATGGCCAAACTGTGGACTAAGCACTCTGAACCCAGTACTGGCATAACCTGTCAGGTGGCATGAAATACTACAGTGACTGCAATACCAGTCTGATGTGGACCTACACTGACAGCAATACAAGCACGGAAACACACCGGGCCATTCGTGGAGCCTAAGGATAGCATCCTGCCTGAGTGGCAGACACCTCTGCAGCTGGCACACAGGCATACGTTAGGCCTGAACGCAGCACACATAACACATAGCACACAAATCATGTGTGCCAAATAAGCACAGTCTGTACAGCTATACAACACTACTGCTGCAGTTGTGTTAGGTACTTTTATTGTCCAGTACAGTGAGGTCATGCTCACCAGGCTGGACAAGGTGAAGGTCACAGTGATATGCTCATGGGGCACTATGGTCCACCACATAACACAAGCATACAGGTCAGTCAGATGCATGGATACATATGACTCAGTCATTGTCCATGCCACTACAGCTGATGTGTGATGTCCCTCACTGGGATACATGATAGGGAACATGGAAGGGCTCACTGAGCAAGTGACACAGGCTGGTAGAACCCTGACCTTGGTTGGCATCAGACCCTCACCAGGAATGCTGACATATTACTGAATGCTAATGAATTACTGTAGCTACAACACCCTAGCTGAACGGTTCTTAGCATGCGGCATTGCTATGGAACAACTTCTTACCACTCCCACAACAGGTGAAAACATGCAGCACCTGTTCATCAACAACATGTAGACTATATGCCCCAGACCAGGTGTGTATCCCTCACTACTAGGTTGATAGCATCTACATCTCACACTGTATATACACATCCCACATGCAGCACCTGCACAGAAGACCACAGTCATAATGTTACCCTGTGCAAATACCATGTATTCACATGTGGCAGGCATCACACATGGTAACTATTGAAGGTCACAGGTACATATGTGTATTTGGCACACACATACATCATGTGTGCATTGCCATAACTGGTTTAATCGATGTCATACATTATTGTGAGAAACAACCCGCACACATGGGCATTCTTTGTGAGCAAAACACACGTGACATGTCTGGAATCAAAAGCCATAAATAATTGTTATATCGTTTAGAAAGGGGTATGTGCATCCTGTAGTGTGTTTTCCCAGTTGCCAAAAGGGATGTTTCTTTCATACACACTTATCCCCCTTCACACACACTTGCCACTTGCTGGATTCAAACCCCTACCTAACTATGTTATGATATTAGAGACGGCATTAGCAGAGCATGCTATTCGCATTACTGGGAGATTTCTTTTCCCCTGATATACTTATAGGGTGCTGACATCATTGGTGTTTAGAAAGGGGAATGGGCATCCTGTGGTGTGTTTTCACAGTTGCCAAAAGGGATGTTCCTTTCATACACACTTACACACACACTTGCCACTTGCTGGATTCAAACCCCTACCTAACTATGTTATGACACTAGAGACGGACGCATTAGCAGAGCGCGCTATTTGGATTGCTGGGGGATTCTTTTTCTCCTGATATACTTATAGGGTGCTGACATCATCAGTGTTTAGAAAGGAGAATAAGCATCCTGTGGTGTGTTTTCACATTTGCCAAAAGGGATGTTCCATTCATACACACTTACACCCCTTCACACACACTTGCCACTTGCTGGATTCAAACCCCTACCTAACTATGTTATGACACTAGAGACGGACGCATTAGCAGAGCGCACTATTCGGATTACTGGGGGAATTCCTTTTCTCCTGATATACTTATAGGGTGCTGACATCATCAGTGTTTAGAAAGGGGAATGAGCATCCTGTGGTGTGTTTTCACAGTTGCCAAAAGGGATGTTCCTTTCATACACACTTACACACACACCTACCCCCCTTCACACATACTTGCCACTTGCTGGATTCAAACCCCTACCTAACTATGTTATGACACTAGAGACAGACGCATTAGCAGAGCGCGGTATTCGGATTACTGGGAGATTTCTTTTCTCCTGATATACTTATAGGGTGCTGACATCATCAGTGTTTAGAAAGGGGAATGAGCATCCTGTGGTGTGTTTTCCCAGTTGCTAAGAGGAACATTTGGGCTAAGTGTGTGAGCATGCCCAGTTCAGCCTTCCCATGGCATGTTGTGTGAAAGATGTCTCATTTATCAAAGTGTGTGAGCATGCCCAGTGTGAGCTTTCCATATGTTGAACTCTGCAGCCCATCACATTTGTGGATGAGTGTGACCTTCAACAAATATCTCCAGTTTATGGTTGTGTGTTCTGTGCCATGTTGTGTAGTTACTGTCCAAATGCTTTTTGTGTGAACACAACAGGGATTATACTGTGCCTGCAGGTTTTGCATGGGATACTTTGCATACAATTGTCAACATCCGTTCATACTGACCTAACACTGTAGTACTGTATAGTGTAGTGGTTCAGTACTTTCACTGTGGTGGACAGTATCCTGGGCTTTAGTCCTATCACTGCTTTACATTTCCATAGTGTGCACAACAGCCTGGTTAGGGTCCAGTTGTGCACATCTGCACAAAGGCGGTGCCTCTACGGACCGTGGTAAAATACGCCCCATAAGCTTAACAAGTCTAGTCTGCAAAGCTATGGAGAGGATCATAATCGAGCTCATAAACAAAGATATAGGGGACATGCAGACATTGGACCCGTCCCAGTTTGGCTTGGTCAAGGGCAGATCATGCCTTTTGAACTTGGTCGACTTCTTCAAAACAGTCACTAAGGCCATTGATGAGGGAAAGGCAGTCCATACAGCCTACCTTGACCTTGCAAAGGCTTTCGACACAATACCCCACTCGGGTATTGTAGAAAAACCTACCAACTTAAATGTAAACCCATATGTCACAAGATGGGTTGCAAAATGGCTTAAGGACAGGACCCACAGGGTTAGAGTTGCTGGCGCTATGTCAGACTCCAAGCCGGTCACAAGTGGTGTCCCACAGGGCTCGGTCCTTGGCCCCCTATTGTTCGTCATCTACTTCTCAGAAGTACAGGCCAACATGGGAGGACTTTGGCTGACAAAGTTTGCAGATGACTGCAAACTGGGCGCCATAGTGGACAGTGCATCAGACACGGATATCCTTCAGAAGGGACTCATGGAAACTGATAGCTGGTGCCAGAGCCATGGCCTGAAGTTAAATGCCAAAACATGTATAGTCATACCCTTCGGGAAAAGCAAGGTAACCCCAAGCTACCATATAGGTGGCAATCCTCTAAGCCCAGAGGAGGTTATCATGGACCTGGGGACCCAGGTTGACAGTGGCCTTTCTTCTGACACTCACGTTGCTAAAGTGGTTAGAAAGACCTTCTACATTGCCCACCTGATCATGAAGGGATTCACATCCAGATCTAGTGAGGTCATTGTTCCCCTGTACTCTTCACTTATCAGACCAATGATCGAGTACAATGCCCCATTCTGGATGTATCTCACCCGACATCTGCAGCAATTGGAGAGACCCCAAAAGTCCCCCACCAAAAGGATAAAGGGACTCCAACATCTGTCATATGCTGCCAGATTGAAGACACTCCAGCTCTATTCAGTCACATACCGTCTGCTCAGAGGTGACATGTGCCTGACATACAAGGCCATGTCCAACTAGGAAGTAATGGACATGCTCCACCTCAAAATTGCCAAATCCACCAGAACCACTAGGGCAAGTGACTTAAACCTTAGCAGGGATATAAGTAGGACATGTTGGAGGGATAGATTTAACACTCAGAGACTCCCTATGCTGTGGAATACAATCCCGGTCCATGTGAGGCAGAGCACCTCGCTGGCTCTGTTCAAGAGGAATCTTGACCTGTGGATGGGAGATCATAGGTTTACCCCGGGGATCGTCTCTGTGTCACTGCTGGACAGAGGCACGACAAACTAATGGGCACAGTATTGTTTCCATATAAGGGGTGGTGTACGCCACAAAACTCTGGGCTAGGCTTATAACTGCCTTAGGGCAGATAGCCTAGTATAAACCTATGAACCTATGAACCTATCTGACCATGTTGCATTATGTTCAGATATGAGCTACTTACAACAGCCTCATCCAACATCAGTAGTGTATTCCACAACATAGGTGTACATTGGCAAACACTACCGATGTGCCCTAGGCCATTTCTAATGCTAGTCAGAGAGTGTGTTTGTCCTTCGACACATTGTAAGTGTAGTTTGCCATGACATATGTCTTGTTTAGTATACTGTGCCTCTGTCTACCTGTGACATAACATTGATACCCAGGGTAAACCTACCATCTCCCATCCACTCATTAAGATTCCTGTTGAGGAGAATCAACGAGTGACTCTATGGATAACCTGTACTGGTAGTTTACTCATGCGTGGGGGTGGCTTCTGTGTTATGGATAATGCAGTACAGCTTGTCCTATGTATGTCAGTGCTGGGGTTCAGGTCCCTCATGTGCATAGCTCACTGCCATTCAGATTGTACACGGTGCAGCATGTTCATTGATTCCAGCTTGAACATGGCTTTCTACATCAGGCACAGCTTGCGTCTGGGTGGCCAGCATGGCAGTGTGTGAAGTTGCACTCTGTTTAATCAGGCAACACATTACATGTGTTCAAGCTCTTTGATACTCCTGGTGAGGTACTGTTGTGGACTTTACAGTTGATGGAGGTGTCTGCTGAGGTACACCCCACAGGGGCTGTTGTGGTCATTTGTAACGCTGATGAAGGATAACTGCAGAACCACAATGACCTCCCCTTATCTAGATGTCATAACCTTCATGATTAGGTTGATATATGGATTGTTTCTGTTAACACTACAGCCACATGTTTGTCCAATGCAGGATATCTATCACCTTGTGTACCCAGGTCTGTCATTACATGTTAAGTATGTAATGGGTTAACACCTATGTGGTAATTGGTGGTCACTTACTGTATCTCCACAGAGGTTGACTATACAGTTTTCTCCATTTAACATGCTGACATGGCTATGGCACCGGTTGTCTGTTTCTATGTGGCCCTTTTGTGGGATGCTTGTGTCAGCTGGAGTGTCAGATATGTTAGGCGGTTTGTAGTCCTCTGCAAACATGTTCAGGCACAGTCCTTACATGTTGGCCTGTACCTATGGGGCATATATACCAGACGGGGAAGGTCCGAGGACCAAGCTTTGTGGGATACCTGTTATATGTGGTTTGTAGTCTGACATGGCTGCAGCATGTCTGACCATGTCAGTTCTGTCGTTGGTCTGGTTTGCAACCCCTCTAGTGACATTGGGGTGTATATATAAGCTGGTGAGCATATCTATATTGAACACGTAGGGTATTGTATGGAAGGCTTTGCAAGGTCCAGCTACACTGTGTGGACCACATTGCCCTCATCAGTGACCTCAATTACTGTTTCAACTGAGTCACACGTTTAGGTGCGGGGTCTGCACTTCATAAACCCACACTGGGTAGGGTCAGGTGTCAATAGATCCCCAATATCGTTATGTCTGCGGTACATGCTGATCCTTTCCATAGCTGTGCAGACCAAGCTTCTCAGGATTCTGTGGTGGTTGTTTTTAGTATCCATTCAGGCGACACCTTTATTGAAAACAACCACTGTTGTTGTACACTGCTCTTTGGGTACATATCCTGTGGTAAGGCTGACATAATGTCAGGGAGGCAGCAGTCTGCTGGGAAAGATATTTTGCATTATGAGGGGGGGGGGTTGCACTGCACCTGTCAGGATGTATGTTGGCAATACGTGTGTGTGTTTGGTATGTTGTTTGTAATATTTGTGTGATACAGAGCACATCCAGGAATTCACAACACACTTACTACCATCAGATGCAGCAGCCTTGGGGTTATCCTTAGTGTCCTGTACAATTTGTATCATAATAGGTTCATACTAGGCTATCCACCCTAGGGCATTTGTAAGCCTAGCAACAGTGTGTGTGGCTTTTGCCACCCCTTGCTATGTGAATATTATGGCCATTTATGATTTACTTAGCTGTGCCTCTGTCTGGACATGACACAGTAAAGACCCCCAGTGTACATCTACAATTATCCATCCATTTTGCTAACTTCCTGTTGAAGAGTGTCATTGAGGGGCTCTGCCTAACATGTAGTGGTATTCTGTTCCAGGGTGTGGAGAGACTCAGGGTTAGGTATCTGTCCCTCCAGCACATCCTATTTGATTATGTGTTAAGGTTGACATCTCTGACTCACACAGCTCTGATGGCTTTGAGTTTTCTGGAGTGGAGCATGTCCATTACTTCTGTGTTGGACATGGACTTGTAAAACAGACATACAATGCCTCTGTGTAGGCAGTATGTGACTGCATTCAGCTGTGGTGTCTACAGCCAGGCAGCATATGAGATATATTTAAGACCCTTTCTGACTCTTGCTGAGGTACCTTTGAGGTCTTTCTAACTGCTGCAGGTGTCAGGTAATGTACATCCCAAATGAGGCATTGTATTACAATATGGTCTGATAGGGGAACAGTATAGGGGCACAATGACCTTTGTTGATGTAGATGTGAATCCTTTCATGATACAGTGTCCAATATAGACAGTCTTCCTAGACAAATTGGCGATGTGACTGTCACATAACAGGTGACTGTCCACTTGTGTCACTAGGTCCCTGATTACTCCTTCCACACATAATGGTTTACCACCTATGTGGTAATTTGTGTGTACCTTGTTTTGTATTTGGTGGTACATTCATACTGTCCACTGTCTTCAGGACAGTGGGGTGGGGTTTCTGTGTGTGAGAGTGTGGTCTGTAGCATGCTACAGACTGTACAGCAGTCTTGCCTACAGTTAGTTGCACATGGGTGGACTGCAATGACATAAGCATTGTCAGTTAACTGGACATATGGGTGTCTGTGCTGAATATGGATACTCACCCTCCTTTTATGTTTTGTTACAGGTTTTGTGGCCATAACACATGATATGTGGTATTACCTGGTAGTGCTGGTGTGCTGTCACGAGGCTTGCAGCAGGTTTCTATCACTGGACAGACATCAATGTTCTCCATACTGGGGAGGGCCTCAGGAGCATGCATATTGAGGTTTACACATCTGGCATTGATCAGCATTACCCTTCTGATTCTTTCCAGTTTTGTTTTCTATGGTGGTGGGTTGGTCTTTTCGGCCTTGCCTACGAAAGGATCTCTGTAGGTTGCAAAAGCCTTAGGCAATATCCAGACGCTCATGGGTAACAGGTGCAAGCCATCCCTGGGACAGCAGCATGTCTCACTATGGAGTCACCTATTACAACTGTATCAGGCATGTTGTTTCTCCTTCTGTCCTGTGACTGTTTGGCACACCAGCTTTGTGTACTATGTGTTGCATGTGCTATGTCTGGAGGTTGTTTTATTGGGTGTCTGCTTTGGAGGCTTGTGTTGGTGTTGTGTGTTTGTAATTAGGGCCTCTGGGAATGTTTTGTGTTTATGTGTTTGGTTTACAGTCGTTGTAAGTCTATGTGGGACTGGGTTTGTGGTGTATGTGGTTACCTTGTCCTCCTGACTAGTTTTGACTTTACTGATTTGGGGGTGCTCAGGCTCCGGTTTGGCTACCTGGTTGCGTCTATCACATACATTTGTATTTATTGGGGTGAGTTGTTGTTGTGTGTGTACTTGGGACAGGTGTCACATTGCCACTGGATTCACAGATTCTACTTGTTTTGCCTGGCCTTAGTGGATTGTATGTGTGGACACATTTTATTGCCATACTAGTGATCACTGATTACTTCACTTTTTATGTTTGATCTATCATGTGGTAGCTTCCTTATTCTCTTCAATGGTTTAGTAATTGCTGGAGTCCAGCATGCCAGATGCCTGGGTGTATGGCATTGTGTCTTGTTGTTTGTGATTGCAGACTCCAAGCACTCTTGGCTGTGTTCATGGTATGCCTGTATAACATGTTCTGCAGTGTGTCCCATATTCTGGACCTGCACAGGGCTTTTCATGGATTCCACATTGGTTTGTAGGGGTGCAAGCTATGCTTTATACATGTGTTTCACTGTGGTAATCTGGCCAGGGACTGGGGTCGGGATGTGTAACTACAGTGTGATTACTCTATGGTCTGGTCTTACCAGTGAGGGATACACTTCTCATCTTGACATCCAGTACACATATTTCTGATTAACACATCCAGTATGCTTACCCCTCTTGTGGAAGTGTTACATTTTGCATGTCCATTTTGTTTGATGGATTCTGGGAAATTGTCTACACTTGTTGTCAGTGCTAGTATAATACAAAGAGTATAGTGACAAACATCTCAAAAGCTGACTTCACACTTCTTCGGACTGAGATGGTATTCGTTAAGCCCACTGGGCCAGTGGAAACCACAACACACAATGGTGACTCCTTCACAGACGCTTTCTACGGACATCTCCGAGAAAGCATGGACCATGCAATCACAAATAAAAACAAGACCCTCTCCACCAAGGGAAAGTGGCCTGTCTGGTGGACCCCAGCCATAAACAAACTGTATAACAGATGAAGGATACTAATGCAAGACAGAGCTACATCTCCTAAAGGGAAGGCAGCTGTGATCAGCACTAGTAAAAAGCTACATTCTCTCATAAAGACATCCAAGGTCAACTTGGAGACATAAATCACCAAAGACAATGAAGATAACCACACTGCCTTCTTCAGTTATGTCAGAAACCTGGGTGGGAACCCTCAGATATGCTCAGAGTTGGTACACAACAACATATATTTCAGTGACCTGACAGATATTGGCAACATTCTGGCAGACAGGTTCAGTGCAATTTTCCCCCTCCCTCACCCCCAAAAGAAGATAGTTATCACAGCTGAATGTAACCTCACTGTCATCTCGGATGTCCATGTGAGAGCCGCACTCAGCAAAGACAAGTACACAGCATCAATGGGACCTGATGGTATCCCCAGTTGCATGCTATGTGAACTCCAGAAGGAGCTAAACCCGTATATACAGATGCTATTTAACCTTAGCCTTGCTACAGGATATGTACCTGAACACTGGCGTACAGCAACAGTGGTCCCACTCTACAAAGGAGATGCCTCCACAGACCCTGGCAACTACCACCACACAAGCTTAACCAGCCTTATCTGCAAAGCTATGGGAAGAGTCATTATGGAGCTCTTAAACAGAGACATTGGTGACCTACAGACCCTTGATCCCACCCAGTTCAGCTTTGTACAGGGCAGATCCTGCCTTTTGCACCTAGTTGACTATTTTGAAACTGTCAGTAGGGCCATTGATGAGGGCTACGCAGTCCACACAGCCTACCTGCACTTGGCTAGGGCCTTTGACACAATACCCCACTCAGGCATCATAGACAAGCTCAACAGATGAAATATAACACCATATGTCACAGGATAGGTTGCAAAATGGCTAAGAAACAGAACCCATAAAGTCGACATTGCAGGTGCCTTGTCAGATTCAAAGCCAGTCACAAGTGGTGTCCCACAAGGATCTGTCCTGGGACCCCTCTTATTTGGCATTTACTTTTCAGATGTGAAAGCAAACATAGGAGGGTTGTGGCTGACAAAGTTTGCAGATGACTGCAACCTAGGCACTATAGTGAATACATCAGCCGGCACACACATCCTACAGAATGCTGTCACAAAGACAGATAGCTGGTGCCGGAAGCATGGCCTGAAACTGAATGCAACTGATGTGTAGTCATCCCCTTTGGGAGGAACAAAGTACCCACAAATCAATACATAGACAGCAACCCACTGAGCACAGAAAACAAATCAGACACCTGGGGACACATGTAGATAGTGACATCTCGTTTGACACCCATGTTGCCAAAGTGGTTAGAAAGACTTTCTATCTTGCCCACCTTATCATGAAGGGTTTTCCATCCAGATCAAAGAAGGTCATTGTACCACTAAACTTCTCCCTTATCAGGCCCATAATTGAATACAAAGCCCCATTTGGTATGTACCTCACCCAGCACTTGCAACAGCTGGAGAGACCCCAAAAGTACCTTACCAAGAAGATCAGGGGTCTACAACACATGTCATATGCTTCCAGACTAAAGGAAATCCAGCTTTTTCAGTGGCATACCGCATACTTACAGGTGACCTATGCCTGACATACAAGACCATGTCTAATCAGGATGTGGTGGACATGCTCCACTGCAAGCAATCCAAATCCACCAGAACCATGAGAGCTAAAGATTTGAACCTCAGCACATACATGTATAGGACATGCTGGAGGGACAGAGTGATAACTCAGAGGCTTCTTACACTCTAGCAGAGTATCCCAGTTCATGTTAGACAGAGTCCCTCACTGACTCTCTTCAAGAGAAATCTGGACAACTGGATGTGAGATTGTAGGTTTACCCCAGGGGTCCTCCCTGTGTCACTACTAGACAGAGGCACAGTCAAGTTATTCGATTACGTAAGGGGTCATAATGTGTCACTACTAAGTCAGAGGCACAATATTCGGAATCTATTCTGTACACTTATTACCACTATAAGGGGTGGCAATAGCCACATCACTATGGCTAGGCTTATAAATGCACTAGGGCAGATAGCCTAGTAGTAAACTATGAAACTATGGTGTATGTGTAGGTATTGTCAGTCAAGCAATATAATGTGGTTTGGGGGGCTTGATATCTTCCTGTATTCCAACATTTTTTGTCTATTCCTTCTAGCATGTCAAGGGATCAGTTGCTAGTGTCCTCTCCTGCTCAGCTGGTGAACCTGGGAATATTGAGGCAATGTTACAATTGCCTCATGTACACAGACAACCCTCTCCTTCTCCCACAAAACACAAATACATGCGAGAGATGCAACTATATAGACAATCTGGAGGCTGAGCTCTCACAACATAGGACTGGCAAGACCAGAGAGGAGGAGAAGGTAACCACACACACCACAAACCCAGTCTCACATAGCACTATCACATCTTCAAATTATACACATAAACACACAAAGACATACTCGGAGGCTCTGATAAGACATCTACCAAAACAGCAGAGGCCACCAAAGCAGACACCCAAACAACTGTCTCCACAGGGCACAGCACATGCAACACATAGACCACAGAGTCAGTGTGCCAAACAGTCACAGCCCTTAAGGCCAAACACAATGCCAGACACACTCATCATAGGTGACTCCATAGTCAGACACACTGACGTCCCGCTCACCAGATTGAGTAAGAAGAAGGTCACAGTAAGCTGCCTATCGGGCGCTGGAATCCACCACATAATGAAAGCACTCAGGTCACTCAACTGCAAGTACAAGTATGACTCAGTCATTGTCCATGCTGGTGTGAATGACCTGAGACGTACCTCCCTGGACTACATGAAAAGAGACATAGAGGAGCTCTCTGATTATGTAGCCCAGGCAGGTATGACCCTGACCTTGAGCAGTATCCTACCTTCACCAAGAATGATGCCACAATACAGAGACAAGATGATCAGCTGTAATAATTGGCTTACACTATGGTGTCATTCAAAGGGGATCCAATGTCTGTCTGCCTGGAATGACATGCTGGACAAGCCACACTGATTCGCAAGGGACGGCTTGCACCTGTCACCCCTGGGCTTCCGGATTTTGGCTAAGGCTCTTGCCACCCCATTGTGCCTTTTTTAGACAAGGCTCAGATTCTAAACCTACCACCCTAGAACACAAAAAAGGAAAAAAACTAAAGGTAATGCTGCTCAATGCCAGAAGTCTCAACCTCAAGATGCACGCACTCGAAGCCCTTCTCAGTATGGAGAACATCGATGTCTGTGCTGTGACTGAAACCTGGTTCAAGGCTCCTGACAGCACCCTGGCACTATCAGGTGTTACCTCATATCATGCGTTCTGGCCCCAAAATCCGGACAACACCAAGAAAGGAGGGTGGGTGTCCATATTCATCAAGGACACCCTCACCTCAAGGTTGGTGGCAACGCACGATGCATCGGAGACCATCCAGGTGCAATTAACCGTAGGCAAGACTGCTCTGCAGTTTGTAGCATGTTACAGGCCACCCTCTCAAACTCAGGAACCTCACACAGCTTTCCTGAAAACACTGGAGGGGATAAATGTATCTCCAAACACCATCATACTGGGTGATTTCAACTATCCAAATATAGACTGGGATCACTACTCAAGCCCCAACACTCTAGCCCAAAGGTTCCTAGAGTTCATAAACTCAAATGCCATGGAACAACTAGCCACCATCCCCACAAGAGGAGACAACATACTAGATCTTATCATTATGAACATGGGGTCACAATGTTCAACACCAGAAGTATACCCATTATTGGTGAGATCAGATCATAAACTAATCTCACTGGAAGTCCACATCCCGCCCCCACCCCAGATAAAAAAGACCACAGTAAAGAACTTCTCAAAAGCCGACTTCACACTTCTAAAGACTGGTGTGGTCTCTTTCAAGGCCCCCAAGCCAGCGGAAACCATTACCCAAGCCGCTGAATCACTTACAAATGCCTTCTACCAGCACCTCCAGGACTGCATGGATCAGGCAATACCAAACAAAACAAAGACTCTTTGTACTAAAGGCAAGCGTCCAGTCTGTTGGACCCCAGCCATAAACAAGCTCTACAACAAAAGGAAGGAGCTACTACAAGACAGAGCAAAATCCGTAGAAGGGAAGACACCCCTGCTCATTATAAGTAAAAAACTGAGATCTCCCATAAAATCATCCAAGGCAAATTTTGAGAGAAAACTCGCTAAGGACTCAAAAGACAATCATAAGGCCTTTTTTAGCTATGTTAGAAACCTGGGAGGAAACTCCCAGATATGCTCAGAATTAGTTCAAAATGATGTAAAAATCACTGAACCTACAGACATTGCCAACATACTGGCTGACAGGTTCAGTGCAGATTTCTCCCCCCCCCCAAAAAAGGAGAGATATCTATACCAGAGGATTGTAGACCCCCAAACATCTCAAATGCTCAGGTGAGAACTGCTCTATCCAAGGCGAAAAACACAGCATCCATGGGACCAGATGGTGTCCCCAGTTGTGTGCTCCACAAACTCAATGAGGAATTAAACCCGCAGTTAGGGCAGCTGTTTAATCTTAGCCTCACCTCAGGACACGTACCCAAGGAGTGGCGTACGGCAACGGTGGTCCCACTTCACAAAGGAGGTGCCTCCACTGACCCCGGAAACTACCGTCCCATCAGCTTGACAAGCCTGGTCTGCAAAGCTATGGAGAGGATCATAATGGAACTCATAAATGAAGACATAGGGGACTTGCAGACTTTGGATCCAACCCAGTTTGGCTTTGTCAAGGGCAGATCATGCCTTTTAAACTTGGTTGACTTTTTTGAAACAGTCACCAAGGCCATTGACGAGGGCAAGGCAGTCCACACAGCCTACCTTGACCTGGCAAAGGCTTTCGACACAATAACCCACTCCGGTATCATTGAAAAACTCACCAGCTTAAATGTAAACCCATACGTCACAAGATGGGTTGCAAACTGGCTAAGTGACAGAACCCACAGGGTCAGAGTTGCTGGCGCCATGTCACACTCCAAGCCTGTCACAAGTGGTGTCCCACAGGGCTCAGTCCTGGGCCCACTTTTGTTCGGCATCTACTTTTCAGAAGTACAAGCAAACACAGGAGGATTATGGCTGACAAAGTTTGCAGATGACTGCAAACTGGGAACCATAGTTGAAAACCCATCTGGCACAGACATCCTTCAGAAGGGTCTCATAGAAATGGATAACTGGTGCCAGAGCCATGGCCTAAAGTTAAACGCTAAACAATGCATAGTCATACCCTTCGGGAAAAACAAGGTTACCCCTAGTTACCATATAGGTGGCAATCCTCTAAGCACAGAAGAGGTTATCAGGGATTTGGGCACCCAGGTTGACAGTAACCTTTCGTTTGACACTCACGTTGGTAGTTAGGAAGACCTTCTACATTGCCCACCTGATCATGCAGGGATTCACATCTAGATCAACGGAGGTCATTGTTCCCCTGTAGTCATCACTCATCAGACCAATGATTGAGTACAATGCCCCATTCGGAATGTATCTGACCCGACACCTGCAGCAATTGGAAAGGCCCCAAAAATTCTTCACCAGAAGGATAAAGGGTCTCAAAATATGTCTTATGCTGCCCGACTGAAGGAACTCCAGCTCTATTCAGTCACTTACCGTCTGCTCAGAGGTGACCTGTGCCTGACATACAAGGCCATGCCCAACCCGGAATTGATGAACATGCTTCATCTCAAAACCTCTAAATCCATCAGAACTACAAGGGCAAGAGACTTAAACCTCAACATGGCTATTAATAGGACGTGCTGGAGGGACAGATTCATCACCCAGAGACTCCCTATGCTGTGGAACAACATCCTGGTACATGTGAGGCAGAGCACCTCGCTGGCTTTGTTCAACAGAAATCTTGACCAATGGATGGGAGATCGCAGGTATACCCCAGGGATAACCTCAGTGTCACTGCTTGACAGAGGCACAGCAAAATAATAGGCATATTATCCTTCAAACTGAAGGGGTGGCGGAAGCCACAAAACTCTGGGCTAGGCTTATAAATGCCCTAAGGCAGATAGCCTAGTATGAAGCTATGAACCTATGAACATAGGCCTGGTGCGGTTCCTGCTATTAGGACAGTAGTCTGCAGTGAGCTATATAGTAGTAGGCAGTTTTAGCCATTGGTATTTGACCATGGCTAATCCATGTTGCTTCTTGTTGTGGTACCAACATGGGGGTGTGGTTATTCATGACATTTATTGCTAGTCACCCGCGTTTTGTAGCTTGTTCCATGTTTTTGCACATGTACATCACTGTATGAGGTGTGACCTGGTAGTGTTAGGGTGCTGATGTGGGCTTTGACCCAGTTTTCTATTACAGCACTGATATCTACATTCTCTATACTGTGTGCGTTTACACTGCACGCATCTTTCTGTTTATGCTTCTGGCATTGGGTAGCATTACATCTAGGTTCCTATCCCTTGTGGTACCTATGAAGGTGGGTTTGTGTTTTTGTGGTTTATGATTGGTGAGGGTGGATGTTAGTCAGGGTCCTCAGGTGTGCATATGGTACATGGTGTTACATTACTTAACACATGGCATTCATGCCTCAGGTGGTGCTGCAGGGCTGCCTCTGTCAGATGCACATGCTACACTCCCTGTACATGTTTGGAAGCAGGTTGTGTCATGTTAGGCATCCCTGTTACTATATGAGTGAGTCAGAGCGGGTATCAGTCCCAGTGTTCCTACTGACCAACTGTATGTGCTATGCGTTGCCTCTTTGCCAAGGCCAGGGCATACTGGGCACGCCTCCTTCTGCCTACTGGGGCAAGGTCAGGTTGTTCCTCCTCCGAGTCACCCTCTGCCTGTGGTGGCCTTGGCAATGGTGGGGGTATGTTTGGCCCAGCCCTATGCTGGTCCTGCTGCAGCTGTTTCCACGGGATCATATTATGTAGCATAGCACATATCATGATCATTTGGGTACATGTAGTTGGTGTGTACTGCAAGGCTCCACCAGATGTGTCCAGACACCGGAACCGTGACTTGAGCAGCCCAAACACACGCTCTATGACATTACTTGTTTGTGCGTGTGCCTCATTATGGCATTCCTGTTCAGGTGTGTGTGCATTTCTGATGGGTGTCATCAGCCACGGCTCAAGTGCATAACCTGCATCCCCCACTAGGTGTCCGTGTGGGAAGTCCCCACTGGCAAATGATTGGTACAGCTGCGTCAGATGCCAGATGTGGGAATCGTGGTAGCTCCCAGGGCAGCCAGCACACACATTCATTATTATGCCCTGGGCATCACACACGACCTGGCAGTTGATGGAGGGGAATCCCTTGCGGTTAATGTAGGCTCTACCCCGCTCACCGGCTGGTGCTTTGATGCGTATGTGCGTGCAGTCTATTGCACCCAGTACCTCAGGGTATCCCGCTATTTGCTGGAAGAGACGATATTGCTGGCCAATACCTCACGGGCATTGGGGAAATATACATGATCACCGACATGTGCTGACATGGCATCCAGGAACTGGTGCAGTACCCTGGAGGCTGATGCCTGTGATATCCCCATCATATCACCAGTTGGTCTCTGGAAGGTACCTGTTGCTAGTATTCTTAGGCCAACACATACCTTGGTTTCCACTGGGATGTGTTCCCCTCTGTTGGTTCTGTGTGTGAGGCGTGGCCTGCACAGCTCAACAATTTGCTGCAGAAGGTCTCTGTCCACTCTGTAGCGCTCTACTATCTCCAGCTCATGTAACCCATGGTAGGTGACCCTGGGCCTGTATACTCTTCTCCTTCTCCTCACTCTGGGTTGTCTGTCAGTATCTGCATTGTCACCACCCTCAGCAATTCGCCTATGCCTGATTATAACAGCTATGGCAGCCCCTAGCATTTCTGCTCTGAGTTCAGCTTTTTTCAGTTTTCAATTCTGATAGCTTACTTTCTTGCAGTATCTCTTGTGAGAAACACCCTGCACTGCTGTTTGCAATGTTTTAAGTGCTGGGTTGGGCTTCTGGTCTGCCTGTGTAATTGCCTGCTTCCAATTGTTCGCACCAATTAATTTCAGCAGTCTCCTCTAGCAGCTTCCCTGTATTCTGGTTGTTTCCTTTTTCCTCCTTGTTTCCTGAGGGGGAGCAATGTGCACACCAGCTTAAGCACGCTCACAGTTACTTAAACGCGCGCACACATCCTTACACGGTGTGAACTTGGCTGATTCATGGTAAAATGCGCGCACACTGCCTTACACACGTGCACGCCCACGCAAACCATTGTAAACAGTTTGCAACACGCTCCCACATGTTGAACCTGCCTTACACGCGCGTACACGCGCGCATGCACGTATATCAAGAAAGTTTGAGTGTAGGGATAGTGTGCACCCTCTATTTCTTGACTTTCCTAGTGTTCTGTTGGGACACACCTCTCTCCCTGATGTCTGTCTGTCATCTTTCACGTTACATTGCCCTCCAATCTGATACATTTATTTCTATCATTCCCCCCGTGATGTCACCTACCTCTTACTCTGTTCCTCCCCCTTCTGTAACTCTTACACTACTCAGAAAGTGCTCATTACCTATGTGGCAGTGTGATTCAGTACTGTAACCCTCATTTACATAGGATTGCCTAGTAATGCTTAGTTACATTTCTTACACAGAGCTTCCCCCCCTTGGCAACCACTACACGGAGGCCATATTGTTTTTGGTCTGCTAGTCCCTGCATTGTCATTCCATGTGATATATTAAACCCACAATTGTGAGCTTATAAGCTTCGGTTTTCAGTTTTAGGCAGCGCACCCCATTTGCGCGGGTGTGCGCTGCAGTTACACATGAAAATCCCACGAAAAAAAAAAGTTATTCAAAATACTTTTGCAACACTTTTTAATGACAATGGCCACATATTTGGCTATTGGCATGCTAAATGAAACATATGCACCCTTTATTTGGAGATGACATAGCTCCGTTGTCAATTCTGCAGAAATGTACTCAGTTGTCAGCTGAGTACATTTCTGCAGCTAACACGTCCGTTACACGGACTGGTTTAGGCTTCTTGGATCGCTCAAATACCTCATTTGCATATCTTTGAGCTGCAAATGAGGTATTGAGCATTTCCACGCCCAGTCCGTGTAAGAGACGTGTTAGCTGTCTCTTACATGGAGGTTTGGGCTGTTCCTGGATCGGGAGGCTTACACTACTCTTAAACTCCGTGTAAGCCTTCCTGAATCCTGCCCCTGGAGTATTACATGTGCAAAGCCAGGATTCAAATAAATGTCTTTTGAGAGATATTTTGAAATGATGGGATTGCTTATGCATCTAATACTACATGGAAGGGTATTTCAATTTTTAACAACAAAGTTAGAGTAAAGAGAGTTGTCTGCTGTATTGGATACTTTGGTTACGTAGAGTAAGTCTTTGTTAGATGATCGAAGAGTACAAATGTTAGAGTAGGGTTGTAGAAGAGTTTTAGTGAAGGTATGTTGTCAGGATTGTGCATTATTTTGACAGCCATTATTAACTGGTTATAGTTCATAATATGAGGTAGTTCCAACCAAGAAAGATTTTTTTAGGCATTGACAGTGATGGGTTGATGTTAATCAATTCTCATTTCCTATTACCATAATTTGTGATCAGTCACTGATGAACTGCATGAGGAATAAAGGACATGCCCAGCAGCAAGACACACAGTTTTTCCTGAAGTGGAGTTCTAGTTCCTTGGTTTTTATGGTTGATGAATGATGATAAAGTTAAACACACAGGCACACACACAAACATCGACATACACACACAATCATACACAAAAAGACTCAAACAGCTAAAAAAGCTAAAAAAACACTATAAGAGCCGGCAAAAAATAAAATCAAGTAAGTGATATTTATTTAAGATAAACACTTTCAGCTAGGATGTTGCCTCGCC
The DNA here is from genome assembly GCF_019279795.1 of Protopterus annectens. Taxonomy (NCBI): domain Eukaryota; kingdom Metazoa; phylum Chordata; order Ceratodontiformes; family Protopteridae; genus Protopterus; species Protopterus annectens. The sequence continues at coordinate 735,355,854 of NC_056749.1, forward strand.
TTCTTCAGACAAACGGAAAAAACCTTCAACAAACTTCCTTTTATCTAATTAAGCTTAATGAATACTCCAGTTAACGTGGGTTGCATGTTGCCTCAGCAACATAGTAACAGCAACCCACCAACAATAAAATGTTAAAAACAAATAATAATACTACGTTTATTTCTTATTTAAAACACAAGAAGAAAACAAAAAAGTTAAAAGGTAAAAATATATATAATAAAAATAATAAAAGAATATACGAACACTGTTACGCCATAAGTAGATTTGGCCAAATAGTTAACCATACGAAAAAAAACACTAAGACTTGGACTTTGTCTGGAGCTGGCATCTCAAGAATGGCTGCTTACTTGGAATGATCTGGCCATAACCCTGTACTGGTAAATAAATTGACCTACATAAGTAACTTCTGGTAGTCTGAATTTGCATTTCAGAGTATTGAGCTTTAAATTCACTTTATGTACTCTGTCCAGAACTTTCCTGAGGTTTGTCATGCTCTGCTTCACCATTTCCTCCACCAGTAAATCATCAACTATCATTGCACATGGGTAGCCTGAAAAAATTTGCTGCATTGCATGCTGAAAGACTTCATTGGCAGAATTTATTCAAAAAGGCATCCTGAGGAAGCTGTCTATACCAAATGGGGTACTGAATGTACTCAGTAGTGAAGATTTACAATCAAGCATCACTTGCCAAAATGAACTCTTTGCATCTAAGACAGAAAAAACAGTAACATTTGGCATAAGGGTTGCAATCTCCTCAACTATACACATAGGATGATAAGGTCTTTTTAATGCCTTGTTTAAGTTTCTTGGTCAATGCATATTCTGATTTCATCTGATTTTTTCCTATGAGCAGCTACCACAAAAGATATCCACTCAGTTGGTTCTGTGACTGGACAAATCACACCTTGCTGCACCATTTTGTCTAACTGGACCTTGACTTTATCCTACATAGCTATTGGAAGTCTTCTTGCTGGTCTGATCACTGGATTCACCTCTGGGTCTACTTTCATGGAGTACACAATGGGAATTTTGCCTACCTTGTCGTCGAAAACATCATCATACTCTGATAAAACAGTATCACTGAAGCTGGAACTAGGACATGTGCTTACATGATGGACTTCTTTGGTAAAAAAAAAGCAGTTTCATTCTCAAACTGTCTCTGAGACCTAATAATGACTGCACAGCTCTTCTGATTACATAAAACTGCAAGCTGTAACTGCTCCCAGCCAACTAGCAGGAAAGCACTACTGAGGCTTTGGTTTGAATTTCTTCACCTCCATAAGCAACACGCTTCACACAATTGCCCAAATTAAGTTGCTCACCACCTCTCACTCTAGCAAATATTTCTGCTGACATTATATTACACTTTGAACCAGTGTCTACTTTGATCTCTGTGAGCTTACCTTTGATCAGGACAGTACAAAATGCTTCATTCTTTGCCAACACATATACTGCATTAACCTTTTCACTGACCATGGATACACCATCTATATAGAAAGTAGGGTTGTAGCTCTCTATATGATCAGCTTGATTTCTGAGTGACCTTTTTTAATAACTGAATGAGGCTTGCTTGATTTACAAAACCTTTGAAAATGGTTCCATTTTTTACACTTGTGGCATTGCTGACCAAATGCTAAGCACTTTTCTCTTTTAGACTCATGGTTGGCTCCACAATTATGACAGTTAACAATAAGACTTGACTTGGGTTTTGTTGACTCACTCTTATATTGTACTGAGTATGCCCTTTTTGCTGAGCTAGTTTTGGAATTTGCTAGAAAGTTACAGATCCTCCCTGTCACACCTACAGGGGTTGCTGCTGCCATGTGCTTAGGCCTTTTTCTGCTTGCCATGTGTTGCATGCTGTCTACATTTACTCTAGAGGCTGCTGAAACTATGTTATCACTTGTAAGCATACTTGCATGCCTTTCTGTGAGCTCATGGATTTGGCAAAACTCTATGGCTTTGCTTAATGTTAAATCACTGTCACAAAGAAAAATCTTTCTCACTGCAGCACTATTCACTATTAACACCACACACAAGCCTGTCCTTTATTAACTCATCTTTCAAGACAACATATCTGCATGTTTTAGCCTTGTTTCTCAAGTCAGTGATATAAGCTGCAAAAGTTTCACCTGGCATTTGTCTCTTGTATAAAATAAGTGCCTCTCTACTATCACATTTGTCTGGGGGTTGCACATTTCTCTAAATTTATGCTGCAAGCACTCAGGGTCTTCCCTCATTTCATCCAATATCACAATATGACGGTTTGCCCTATGTCCTGCATATACTTCAGGTGCATACACAAATGAACGCTCTCTTTCAATGGCTTCTGACCCAGCTAGGTTTAGCAAAACAAATGCCCTTGTACGTGCATCTTTGTCAGAAAAGCTGCTTGTATGAAAATATCATGTTCCTGCTTGAATACTCTCAAATCTTCTGCTATATTATGATCAGACACAAGTGGACTTGGTCTGCAAAATGCCTCTGCCATATCAACACACAATAGTGAAGGTGCTTGAAATTATGTATGAACATACACACATAGATTTATGCCAGAACTTTATGCCAGTGCTTGTAATTATGCCTAATAACACAACAAGCTCTTTGATATAACTGCAATTTTTCAGTAGCACAAGAACGCTCACTGTACTTTATGAAACCACTCCTTATCAGTGTAAGATATACTTCAAAATGACTGTACTTGTGAATAAACTGTACACAATGGAAAAAGTTCAGAGTTAGAAACACTTCAAGATGAATGCACTTTGCAAATAAACTGTACACAGCACAAAAATCTTTCAAAATAGCTGTACTTTGTGAAATAACTCTGCACAGTGTAAGAAACACTCTGAAATGGCAGCTTTCTGAAAATAAATGCATATAGCACAATAGACTTTTCAAAATGGCAGTACTTTGACTGCACTTTGCAAGATAACAGCACTTTGCACACAGCAAACTCTTTGAAATAATGGCACCATAATAAAGCACCCACTCTGCAAACACTTTGCACACACTGAGATACTTCGAACTCTAGCTATGTTTGAATGCCTTTGGTCAATGCAAAATAGTACTTTGTGCCCAAACACAGTCTTTTACTAAAAAAAATGCAGTCACCTTGTTTTTAAGCTTAATTTGCCCTTTAATTGTTCTTATTATGCCCACTTAATCTCTTATTGTACTCATTATACTTTTCTTGTGCCTGTTTTACTTTAAACATGCTCATTGTGCAAATCAGAGATAATTCCGTGCACCATATGAATAGTTTTGCTAGTTTTATCAAATATCATGGTTCTGAACATTGCTTTTAATTAATAATGCAGTTTGTGCCTTTCATTTGCTTAATAATATGTTTTTGTGCTACTTGTTTGATTAATAATGCGTCATTTCATTTTCTTTGCCAAATAAATAATTTGTGCAGTTTTCTTTACTTTTAGCTCATTTCTGACCCATATTTAGTTTGTCTATGCACTGTTTCACTCAACCTGCTTAATCTGCCTTCACCTTCAACTCTGCCCCTCATAGCTTGAAGAAGTAACTCTTCTAATCCCAGTTCTGACACCACGTCACTTATCTGGTCAGGATAAAACAGACAAACGTTCATGGGTTATGTTTAAGCAGCTTTATTACATATAAACACATCAGAAGTTAGGCTTTGCAACTTAAACTTAAATAAACTTATAAACAGACTGACTACCACACTCATACATGTTAACACTCTGGCTGTTCTCTCAACATGGCACTGCTGCCTGCACGTGCTCAGTATTTATATGCACCTGCTACATCTGGAAATGCTTCCGCTCTGATCTACATATACGTTTCAAACTTATTTACACCAATTCCATGACTGTACAACATTTGGGAAAGGAAAAGATCCCCAAAAACAGGAGGCAGTTCTCATAATCAATCACTTCTTTCATTGTAAAATAAAGTGATTTATGAGATTTAGCACAGACAGGACAAAATAGGAAACCAATATAAACATATATCTAGTGCATTTTATTGGTATTGTTTATTAATTTATGCTCTTAGCATGTCACCATAAGTCTTGCCTGTATTCCTGGTAAATCAATAGGCCTTTATCTATGTATCTGGTGTTTCCTACCTTCTATTAATATCTTCTAACTTTGCCCATGTTTATGTTAGCAAAAAACTAAATCTTCACATACTACATATTCAAAACTCAGACACATGCTCCTCAAAACACCTACCCCCAAAAATCACAAATTCAGATCTACAGGTACTTAAAAATAATAATAAAAAACAATGAAATGCAGTACAAAACTTCCATTAATGTAATTAAAAACATGTACATATTGTACATATACCTAACACATGCACACATTGCCGATGAAAATGTTACCAACCTAAATCAAGACTCAGGAAACTAAATCTGTTGAGAAAAAACAACACCTCCCATAGGAACTAGTTAATAAGAAAATATTGCTGCCAGAAAAACAGACCTAATTTTAAAATATTAAATATCTACCTGCCTGGTATTTATCTATTAACTTAAACCTAGCACTTATATGTAAACCTATGATTGTTTTGTTATATACCCTATTAAGTTTAGGATTCCAACAGTGTAACTTGCACTTACTCCTAGTAGGTACAGACATCCTCTATAAAGCCATTTACGTGGTTGTACAGCATCTCTGTGAAAAATTCCATATAGGTTGTTGTGAACTCAGGGTTGGAATGGGCATTGAATTTTGATAAAATCGTTCTTAATAGGGTGCAGTTTGCATTGGGATAGTTCCTTACTGTTACAGATTTTGCTGGGGTTACTGAGTTGATTTTTATTTCGAAGGAGACATTTTTGTGCTCCACCCTCACCAGTGATGATGGGACACTTAGGAATGGGGCAGAAAGTGCTCTTCCATATGTGTTTTAAGGCTATAGTTGAAAAGTAACTTCATGTGGTCTTGATAGGTTATGCTTCCAGCTATTTAATCAAGCATCACTTGCCAAAATGAACTCTTTGCATCTAAGACAGAAAAAACAGTAACATTTGGCATAAGGGTTGCAATCTCAGGATGATAAGGTCTTTTTAATGCCTTGTTTAAGTTTCTTGGTCAATGCATATTCTGATTTCATCTGATTTTTTCCTATGAGCAGCTACCATAAATGATATCCACTCAGTTGGTTCTGCGACTGGACAAATCACACCTTGCTGCACCATTTTGTCTAACTGGACCTTGACTTTATCCTACATAGCTATTGAAAGTCTTCTTGCTGGTCTGATCACTGGATTCACCTCTGGGTCTACTTTCATGGCGTACACAATGGGAATTTTGCCTACCTTGTCGTCGAAAACATCATCATACTCTGAGAAAACAGTATCACTGAAGCTGGAACTAGGACATGTGCTTACATGATGGACTTCTTTGGTAAAAAAAAGCAGTTTCATTCTCAAACTGTCTCTGAGACCTAATAATGACTGCACAGCTCTTCTGATTACATAAAACTGCAAGCTGTATCTGTTCCCAGCCAACTAGCAGGAAAGCACTACTGAGGCTTTGGTTTGAATTTCTTCACCTCCATAAGCAACAGGCTTCACACAATTGCCCAAATTAAGTTGCTCACCACCTCTCACTCTAGCAAATGTTTCTGCTGACATTATATTATACTTTGAACCAGTGTCTACTTTGATCTCCGTGGGCTTACCTTTGATCAGGACAGTACAAAATGCTTCATTCTTTGCCAACAAATATACTGCATTAACCTTTTCACTGACCATGGATACACCATCTATATAGAAAGTAGGGTTGTAGCTCTCTACATGATCAACTTGATTTTTGAGTGACCTTTTTTAATAACTGAATGAGGCTTGCTTGATTTACAAAACCTTTGAAAATGGTTCCATTTTTTACACTTGTGGCATTGCTGGCCAAATGCTAAGCACTTTTCTCTTTTAGACTCATGGTTGGCTCCACAATTATGACAGTTAACAATAAGACTTGACTTGGGTTTTGCTGACTCACTCTTATATTGTACTGAGTATGCCCTTTTTGCTGAGCTAGTTTTGGAATTTGCTAGAAAGCTACGGATCCTCCCTGCCACACCTACAGGGGTTGCTGCTGCCATGTGCTTAGGCCTTTTTCTGCTTGCCATGTGTTGCATGCTGTCTACATTTACTCTAGAGGCTGCTGAAACTATGTTATCACTTGTAAGCATACTTGCATGTCTTTCTGTGAGCTCATGGATTTGGCAAAACTCTATGGCTTTGCTTAATGTTAAATCACTGTCACAAAGAAAAATCTTTCCCACTGCAGCACTATTCACTATTAACACCACACACAAGCCTGTCCTTTATTAACTCATCTTTCAAGACAACAAATCTGCACGTTTTAGCCTTGTTTCGCAAGTCAGTGATATAAGCTGCAAAAGTTTCACCTGGCATTTGTCTCTTGTATAAAATAAGTGCCTCTCTACTGTCACATTTGTCTGGGGGTTGCACATTTCTCTAAATTTATGCTTCAAGCACTCAGGGTCTTCCCTCATTTCATCCAATATGACAATATGACGGTTTGCCCTCTGTCCTGCATATACTTCAGGTGCATACACAAATGAACGCTCTCTTTCAATGGCTTCTGACCCAGCTAGGTTAAGCAAAACGAATGCCCTTGTACGTGCATCTTTGTCAGAAAAGCTGCTTGTATGAAAATATCATGTTCCTGCTTGGATACTCTCCAATCCTCTGCTATATTATGATCAGACACAAGTGGACTTGGTCTGCGAAATGCCTCTGCCATATCAACACACAACAGTGAAGGTGCTTGAAATTATGTACGAACATGCACACATAGATTTATGCCAGTGCTTGTAATTATGCCTAATAACACAACAAACTCTTTGATATAACTGCAATTTTTCAGTAGCACAAGAACGCTCACTGTACTTTATGAAACCACTCCTTATCAGTGTAAGAGATACTTCAAAATGACTGTACTTGCGAATAAACTGTACACAATGGAAAAAGTTCAGAGTAAGAAACACTTCAAGATGAATGCACTTTGCAAATAAACTGTACACAGCACAAAAATCTTTCAAAATAGCTGTACTTTGTGAAATAACTCTGCATAGTGTAAGAAACACTCTGAAATGGCAGCTTTCTGAAAATAAATGCATATAGCACAACATACTTTTCAAAATGGCAGTACTTTGACTGCACTTTGCAAGATAACAGCACTTTGCACACAACAAACTCTTTGAAATAATGGCACCATAATAAAGCACCCACTCTGCAAACACTTTGCACACACTGAGATACTTCGAACTCTAGCTATGCTTTGAATGCCTTTGGTCAATGCAAAATAGTACTTTGTGCCCAAACACAGTCTTTTACTAAAAAAAATGCAGTCACCTTGTTTTTTAAGCTTAATTTGCCCTTTAATTGTACTTATTATGCCCACTTAATCTCTTATTTTACTCATTATACTTTTCTTGCGCCTGTTTTACTTTAAACATGCTCATTGTGCAAATCAGAGATAATTCCGTGCCCCATATGAATAGTTTTGGTAGTTTTATCAAATATCATGGTTTTGAACATTGCTTTTAATTAATAATGCAGTTTGTGCCTTTTGTTTGCTTAATAATATGTTTTTGTGTTACTTGTTTGATTAATAATGCGTCATTTCATTTTCTTTGCCAAATAAATAATTTGTGCAGTTTTCTTTACTTTTAGCTCATTTCTGACCCCTAATTTAGTTTGTCTATGCACTGTTTCACTCAACCTGCTTAATCTGCCTTCACCTTCAACACTGCCCCTCATAGCTTGAAGAAGTAACTCTTCTAATCCCAGTTCTGACACCACGTCACTTATCTGGTCAGGATAAAACAGACGAACGTTCATGGGTTATGTTTAAGCAGTTTTATTACATATAAACACATCAGAAGTTAGGCTTTGCAACTTAAACTTAAATAAACTTATAAACAGACTGACTACCACACTCATACATGTTAACACTCTGGCTGTTCTCTCAACATGGCACTGCTGCCTGCACGTGCTCAGTATTTATATGCACCTGCTACATCTGGAAATGCTTCCGCTCTGATCTACACACACATTTCAAACTTATTTATACCAATTCCATGACTGTGCAACATTTGGGAAAAGAAAAGATCCCCCAAAACAGCAGGCAGTTCTCATAATCAATCACTTCTTTCATTGTAAAATAAAGTGATTTATGAGATTTAGCACAGACAGGACAAAATAGGAAACCAATATAAACATATATCTAGTGCATTTTATTGGTATTGTTTATTAATTTATGCTCGTGGCATGTCACCATAAGTCTTGCCTGTATTCCTGGTAAATCAATAGGCCTTTATCTATGTATCTGGTGTTTCCTACTATCTATTAAAATCTTCTAACTTTGCCCATGTTTATGTTAGCAAAAAACTAAATCTTCACACACTACATATTCAAAACTCAGACACATGCTCCTCAAAACACCTACCCCCAAAAATCACAAATTCAGATCTACAGGTATTTAAAAATAATAATAAAAAACAATGAAATGTAGTACAGAACTTACATTAATGTAATTAAAAACATGTACATATTGTACATATACCTAACACATGCACACATTGCCGATGAAAATGTTACCAACCTAAGTCAAGACTCAGGAAACTAAATCTGTTGAGAAAAAACAACACATCCCATAGGAACTAGTTAATAAGAAAATATTGCTGCCAGAAAAACAGACCTAATTTTAAAATATTAAGTATCTACCTGCCTAGTATTTATCTATTAACTTAAACCTAGCACTTATCTGTAAACCTATGATTCTTTTGTTATATACCCTATTAAGTTTAGGATTCCAACAGTGTAACTTGCACTTACTCCTAGTAGGTACAGACATCCTCTATAAAGCCATTTACGTGGTTGTACAGCATCTCTGTGAAAAATTCCATATAGGTTGTTGTGAACTCAGGGTTGGAATGGGCAATGAATTTTGATAAAATCTTTCTTAATAGGGTGCAGTTTGCATTGGGATAGTTCCTTACTGTTACAGATTTTGCTGGGGTTACTGAGTTGATTTTTATTTCAAAGGAGACAGTTTTGTGCTCCACCCTCACCAGTGATGATGGGACACTTAGGAATGGGGCAGAAAGTGCTCTTCCATATCTGTTTTAAGGCTATAGTTGAAAAGTAACTTCATGTGGTCTTGATAGGTTATGCTTCCAGCTATTTAAGAGGTATTCCAGGATACTGATGGGGTCCCTATAAGGCTGTATTTTTTGCCCTTAGCAAGTGCCAGCAGGACCTGCTCCCTTTTAATAGTTGGGGGAGGGGTTATGCTAGTAGGTGTTTTAGGGAGGGGAGGGAGGCGGGGGGGGGGGTTGGGGATGACATTTTAGCTGAATTTGTCAGCCAGCAAATTCTCTATAATGCTGTTCTCAGTGAAAGTGGCACCACTGACCATCAGTTTGGCACATGATGTGTATTGCCTTTGAGGTTTTGGACATAGTTGTGAAAGGCCTTGTGGTTGTCTTTAGCCTTTGAGGCTACTCTGACCTCATAATTGGCCTTGTTGGACTTAAACTAAACAGGAAGACAAGAGAACCAATTAATTAAAGAGCTCCTATTATTATGGGAGTTGTTCTTCCTGATTTTAGCCATGACATTGCATATTCTTTATTAGCAGTTTTATGTAAGTAGTTATGTGTTCATAATGTAAACAAAGTGCAGTTGTCTATTACACTTACTGCAATGTTCAATTTGTATTATAGGTAAACAGCACTTCTGTCTGAGGTTGTTGTTGAGAAGGGTTCATGGGGACCAGCCTACTTATCTGGTTAACAACTATTTGGATGTTTCCTTCTCCTCCTAATAGTCATATGACTGTCTATCCATACAAAACAGCTACTTGTTTTGTATCAGATTAGGTAATAATTTATTTGTTAACTCAATAGTATCAGGCATAGCATAATGCAGGAGGCCCGTCTGTGCTCTCTGCAGAGCTGGGAGTTGTATCAGATGCACTTTAGGACAGTTTGGTATGCACAGCACATCAGTAATGCTGAAATGAATGATACTAAAACCACAGTCTGAAGATTGTGCATTTATTTATTGGTGTATGATGGCCAACATAATGGACTGATCCACAGAGGACTCATTTCAGTCACAGCCTAGGAGTAGTAAAAAAGTTAACAGTAATTACATAGCAGGGATAAAAAGCAACATGTCATAAAAGTATCAATACAACGTTTTAACAATGTGTGACAACATTTACAAATCACTTGCAGAATAGCATCAGAATAACATTCAATACATATGTGGGTTTGGGGGTTGGCATAATAGTTAAGGTGTTTACCTCATAGAGATGTGGTTTGATTTTTCCCCCTTAAAGGAAACTGGCTAGGCTTCAAATGGACCACAAGGGAACTAGCCTAGTATTCATCTATGAACCTTAACCTAGTATCTATCTCTAAACCTATGAACCTATGGTCCTTTTGTTATATACCCTAGTAAGGCTACAATTCCAACAGTGCGGTTTGTACTTACTTTTAGTAGGTATAGACAGTCTCTCTACAGACATTTACATGGTTGTATAGGATCTCTGTGAACAATTCCGCATAGGTTGTTGTGAACTCGGGGTTGGAAGGGGCAGTGAATTTTGATAAACTATTTCCTAATAGAGTGTAGTTTGCATTGGAATAGTCCCTTACTGTTACAGGTTTTGCTGGGGTTACTGAACTGATTTTTATTTTGGAGACAGTTTTGTGTTCCACCCTCATCAGTGAGGATGGGACACTTGGGTATGGGGCAGGAAGTACTCTCCCATATTCCCATGAGTTCTAGGTTCAGTATGTTTGAAATTCTGGTATGTGTGCGCACTGTCTAGCCAAGGGTGTTTGTGCTAATAATGTCCATGAATCATTGTGCCTGCAAGTATGAGGTAGTGTATGTTTCCAGTCTATAAAGGAGTAGTTAAAGTCTCCCATGAATAGAGTACTTGGTTTAATGGTGAGTGACTCCAGTAGGTCTAGGTATGAGCTATGAGACTCTAGGGACATGGAGGGTGACCTATAGTTTCCTAGGATATGGTATGGGACTTTGCTTATGGAGATTTGCACATGGATAAAGTTCAGGGCATCGTCCTGTTTAATCAAAGTAAAGTTATACTTCTTGCTAATACAGACTGAGATTCCTCCACCTTTTGTTCCTGTCTGTGCAGCCAATGGTCTAAATGTGTGGAAGGCACTGAAGCCTTGCACTGCTGGAGTACTTTCTCCTAGCACTGAGCAGTAACACCTTCAAAGTTTCTTTGGGTTTTATTTGCTATGATGGTAGGTTTGACAATTTGGCATTACCTAAAAAGGCTCTAGGGGAATGGATAAACTTTTCAGCAATGTTCAGAAGCCTACATGCCCTCCCATGCTAACAGATATTGATTTTCCCCTAGAAAGAAAGCAGAGACTGAGTTACTGATGATATTCATCTTTTGTTCAAACTGTGGCATCATCCATGGTGAAGACAGAATGCTACTCAATCCAAGGCACATACCTGCCTGAGACACATATTTAGAGAGATCAATGATTTCTATCGTCATATAGTCCAGGGAAGTATATCTTAGCTCATTACTGTCCACATGGATTATGATAGAATTATAACGGTACCTATAGTATAGTGACTTGAGTGCATATGTAACTTGGCAGATCCTGGCTCCAGAAAAGCAACTAACTGTTATATTTTCCTTATTCAATTTGGTGAGTGAGTCATCCATGAGTCGTACAATGGAGTCCGGGATGATTATCAGGCTTGCCTTATGGCCTTTGCGTTTGGGGTTCCACTGGTTGTAGGAGTACATGTGGTGTTTGGTGTTGCTTTTGGTGAGTGCTTTAGAGATTACTGAGGATAGGTGTTACTGTTTATAGGCTTAGGAGATCTTTGAGTTTTGGGAAGATTGCTTTTTAGTGGCTCAAAACTATAAACTCATAGGTTGGGCTATGCGAATGCTGGATACTATGTGTGGTGGATGTAGTGTGTGTGTTCTTGCCAACCCTGTTTCTGTATGTGAGATTTTTGCCTCCAGTAAAATTGTGTATGTGCATCTCTCACATACTGTGTTTCTTTAAGGATGAAATGGTTGTCTGCGAACTTGAGACAATTGCTACACTTTTGCAGTATGCCCATATCTACTAAGCTGGCTATAGAGACATTTGGAAATTGCATATCCATGTTGTGTGGACCTGGATTTGGGTGGTCTACAGTAGGTCATGGACTGGGTTACACAAAGGTCTCCTTGAGTGGTCTCTGGGGTTTGGCACTACACTTTGTGCAAAGATTTGATAGCAGTGCTGTTTAATGTGCAAACTAGCTGTTCTAAGCTTGTCCCTGCAGAATGGCTTTGTTTTAGCAACACTATGTTACACTTTTCAGTTCTAACTGAAGTTTTATAGATAACATTTACTTTTTGCGTGTTTGTGTCTGTACAGGACACTGGATCATAGGAAGTTACTAGGCTATTGGCCCTGAGGCCCTTACAAGCCCAGCCAAGAATTTAGTCTGTTCCAACAAGTCAGCACCCTATGCCACTGTCCAGCAGGGACACAGGTGGAATCCTTGAGGTGTATTTTCTGTATCCCATCCAGTTATCCAGGTTGTGCTTAAAAAGGGTTAATGATGTACTCTGCTTGACATGGAGAGGGAGTCTATTCCACAAAAGAGGGAGTCTCTGGAACACAAATCTGTCCTGCCAACAAGTTCTACTGATGTCACAGACCAGGTTGAGGTCGCACGTGTGGGTTACTCGAGTGGAGCCTGACTTGTGGATATGCAGCAGTCCCATCAGGGTGTGGTCTGTGATTGCTTTGTATGCCAGAGGTCACCCCTGAGGAGTCTGTAGAGGACTGAGTAGTAGGACAGGGCCTTTAGTTTATCTGTGTAGGGTAGATGTTTGAGGCCTTGGATTATCTGGCTGAGGAATCTCTCTGGTCTCTCTAGCTGCTGCATGTACTTTGTAAAGTACATGCCAATAGGGGCATTGGACTCAATAATGGGTCTTATAAGGGAAGAATACAGGGATGTTATGACCACCTTGTCCCTGGATGAGATACCCTTACTAATGAGGTGGACCATGTAGAAAGCTTTCCGTACAACAAGCAATATGGTGGTTAAAAGTCAGTTTCCTATCAACCTGGGTACCCAAATCCCTCATGACTGATTGTGTGCTTAGTGCTTTATTATTGTGATAATTTGTGGGGACATCATTCTCCCCATAGGGAATGAAGATGCATTTTGTGGAATTCAGTTTGAGGCCATGTTTCTGGCACTAGTAATTTGTTTGGGTGAGACCCTCTTGGAGGATGTCCACATCACTAGGGGAACTGATGACAGCACCAGTCATCTGCAAACTTGGTCAGCCATATCCCACTGGTTTTGTCCTAAACCTCAGGAAAGTATATCCCAAACAGCAGAGGCCCTAAGGTCAATCCCTGGGGTACACCACTTGTTACGGGTCTACTGCTTGAGGTACCTTCCCCTATTTTGACTAGGTGGGTTCTATAAGTGAGCCAGTTTGCTACCTATCTGGCAACATATGGATTGATGCCTAGTTGAGAGAGTTTATCTATTATACGTGAGTAGAGAATAGTATTGAAAGCTTTGGACAGATTAAGGAAGGCGGTATGCACAATCTTCCCTTCGTCCTTGGCCTTAGGGACTGTCTCAAACAGGTCAACCAAATTTAACAGGCATGACCTCCCCTTGACAAAATCAAACTGTGTGGGATTGAGTGTCTGGAGGTTGCCAATGTTCTTGTTAATAAGGTCCACTGGAACCTCTTGGTGTAGTAACAACAAGAAAGATTGCTTGTGAGTGTAATACTACAGCAAAACGTGATGAGGCAATTTCAAGTATTAGGAACATTTAGAATGATTTAAAGACAAGATGAACAAATAAAGCAAAAATAAAGCAGTAGCACGCTAAACATTAGTGCAAAACACTGAAATAAATCTCTTATCTGCCAAGGATGGAGCAGGATTAACTCAGGACCCCCTTCGATGGTACTAAGCAGATGGAAGTTGTGGAAAAGTAAGCAGGAGACGATGCATAATAAGGGAGGTTTGCTGAAATCCAATACTTGTTTGCTGGATGGACACTTAGTATTATGGACATATGGAAAAAAATGGGTGGGAAAGTAGTTAAATCAGTTACACAAGACAATATCAATGAAAGACGGGAGGGAAGGACTTTGGAAGTCAGACTACCATAAAATGAGGAAGCCAGAGACAAGCTGGAGGTCAAGTCCTGTGGTTAGGCTTTGTTGAAAAAGATCAAAAAGATATTATTGGGCAGTGGTCATGAAGACCTTTGGCTAAGATGTTAATACCATGCCTCGGCTGGATATTTTTTTAATGATGTGATTTAAGTATGATATAATTTCCTATCTCACTGTTGTAGCTGACAGGTTCCCTCATTAGTTGTCTGGACAGTGCTGTAATAATACTTTACTTGGTTTTATTTATCTCATGATTTCTCACTAACACCTGCCATCCATTTCAGTTTGTCTGATGGAATGTACTGTCATGATTTAGATTTTTTTGTGATGAGAATTACTAACTTGTTGCCGTGTGTGCGTATGCTGTTTTTTTTTTTTGCTTTTTTTACTTCGAAACCACTCACTTTACTGCACCATCAAAATGAAACATAAATCAACATACAGACAAGGTAGCATAGAGCAGATATTGTACATTTGATATCAAACAGTCATATTATCAATAAGGAAAAACAACACTGACCATGAATTGTTTCCCCACATAATATCCAGGTGTGTATTAGTCCCAGTTCTTCAGTCTGAAAGCAAATTGATGAAGACAAGCTCCCCAGTCCATATGAATCTGTTTCCAGATTGCAGTAATTAAGACAGCTATAGTTTGTGCAACATTTCTAATCCAGGAATCATGTAGAGGACAAAGTACGATTATGCAGCCACGTGGTCAGCAAGCAACATGTCACATTACTCAGTGTGGGTAGGTTACAAGGAAAGCGGGCCTACACCATGAAATGACATTATTTATTTTATTTGTTTTATTTATTTTACATTTGTTGACTGGGAAGGCCCGGTTGGACATATAGTTCCCTTTTCAGCAGAGGACAATAGAAAAACTCTTCAGTACATGCAGTATTTTTAACTTATCCAATATCAGCGATGTCAGGCAGAATACAATTAAAATAAAATTTACAATGTCAAAATAGATACGTATGCACTATACATACAGTAGGAAAGCTTCTTGTACTAATTATATTCTATACAGATATAGTTAGATAAATAACTAGGCAGTAGGATATACATATACATATATATATATATATATATATATATATATATATATATATACACACACACACACACACCTATATATTACCTTGACACAAGGGCCTGCCACAGGGGCTAAGTGACTGAACTAGGCCCAAATTAAATGAAAATAATCAACCTCCAATGCTGACCTTCTCCAACACTGTGAGGGTGTAAGAGCTCCATACCCTAACTGTTTCAGGGTAATGTACCATAAATGCAATAACATAGAAACAACAAAACTAGATAAGGAAGGAAGCCTAGAGTCAAATATCACACTGAAGAATTTTTCCCAAAATCTTTTAGACTTCCTTTGGACAGTAATTGGACCATTTACTGTTAAAATTAAATGTAATACTATGAGGGGAGGGGAAGGCATACTCATATCAATGGCTCCCTATTGAAATATTGACATTCGAAATGCCAAGTCCCAAAAGGCTGAAAAAAAGACCAAAAATACAGGAAAGTGAATTTTGAAACTCGCTCTTCTCCTTTAAACTCCTTTTTTGCAAGGGGGGGGCAAGAACCCTCTGCATACAGTCATCTGTGGGGCAAGACAACCCCCAAACTTATATTTACCAACTCCAAGATTGCCATACCTCAAAGAAAAGGGAGTATTCCACAAAATGTCATCGCAGATTTACTATATGTAACCCATATCAACACGTCAGCATTTCCTGGCCATATTGCACACGACTGTTAATGAATGTTATTTAACATCAGTAACTTAACTCCTGACAAAGGGCTCATGCTAGCTCAAAAGATCACATAATTGCAAAACCTATGTTAGTCCAATAAAAGGCATTACATCACATCTATGTTCCAGTATCTTATTGTAACCTGCTCACTGATTAACACTTTTGTCTGAAACAGAAATATTTTTCACACAGTGTGAGACTAAGCTTCTGCATGTACTATACCTCCCATATAGATAATACTGATTAAAACGAAATGACATATTAAGTAGGAATCACTTGATCTAGCATGTTATAAAAAGTAAAGGATATATTTAAATCCAGAAACTAATTTATGAAGAAGGAGATGTTATATATTCTAGGGGTGCCTACTGAAAGTGTGAGACCTGTAACTGCAAATTACTATGATAAACAGAGTGCAAATCTAAAACCCAGTGATTGCTAAAACGTGATGTAATGTAATTAAAGCAACAATGCCATGGGTGGCTACAATCCCACAGTCCTGCTGTTTATACTGTATCTGAGATCACCCCTGCTGTTTATACTATAACTGAGATCACTGTATCTTGCAGTAAGGGAGAATTCCCCCAAGGTGCTGTATCACACTTAATACATACTCCTGTTTCAGACATTTCAACGTGATGTTCTTATTTTTGACAAAAATCGTCTTCAGTACAGTTTCATATACACTGTCTTGATTAGATTTCTGAGCCACAAAAGTGTTTTACCCACATCTTATTGTTTTAAAAATAAATCATTATGTCAAAATTTAGAGAGTTAGAAAAGGAATATAAAATTTGCAGTTCACTTATAATAAATGACCTGCTATTTGTTTTTGTCAGAGCTTGAAATATATGTTATGAGCAATATTTTAGCAGATTTCTTAAGAGACAGATGTGTATTACTGATCTTAAAACTTATTGTGTAAACAAGATAAATCACTGCTGTCAAAATTTAGAGTAAGAACAAGAAACAAAATTAGTAGTAGGAATTCCCATAATAAACATAAAACATGTTTTACAGTGCCCATATTTGCTGATTTAAGAACTTGTTTTAAATTGCAGCTGTATAGAAATTATAACATGGATATTACTGTATGTTAGTTAAATATCAACAAAATGTGGGCGGCCACAGTGGTGCAGCAGTTAACGTTGTCACCTCACAGCAAGAGGTTCTCTGGTTTGATCCTCAGCTGGGGTGCTTTCTATGCGGAGTTTGCATGTCCTCCCTGTGGTTGCATGGGTTTCATCTGGGTGCTCCAGTTTCCTCCCACATCCCAAAGACATTTTGTAGGTGGACTGGACACTCCAAATTGGCCATAGGCATGAGTCCGTGCATGTATGTGCCTTCTGTGGAAGGTTGGGCGCCGGGCTGGCAACTCGACACTGTAAAACTCCACTGTCAATCATGAGCAGACAGATGATCCGCTGTGGCAACCCCTAACTGGGAAAAGCCAAAAGAAGAAGTTGAATATCAACAAAATGTTTTTATTATATTCCTTTTAACTGCATAGAGAATGTACTAGTTCTGGTTATAGAAGTGACAAGCATCTGGACAGATAAATCTACCTAGGTGAGTAACAAATAAGCAGTGACTGGCAAAAGTTGGGATTTTCTGAAAATTAAAAAAAAACACATTTACTGAATTTATAATTCTGTACAGCAGCTTCTATTGGAGAAATGAGTTTATAAATTTTGAGAAGTATGTTGGACTAAGTGATTGAGATTGTCTTACACATCTGCAAGTGTTCACATAATCTGACAAATTATTAAGAAATTAAGTAGGATCCAAGTTTTATTTCTGTATTGTGAAATAAGTGTAAAATTAACAAAGAAGAACAGAAGTTTGGGTTGGTATACTCTAGAGATTTTAAAAACTATAGCTACAAATAGTTTGGATTGCTCTGAATTTTAAATGCTCTTCATCTTCAACAATTTAATACAAACATAAATAATTGCATTACTGCAGCCAGTTTCAGTTCATAAGAGTAAAGAAACACAGCTTATTTGTTTTTGTCTAGTTGACGCTACAGATTTTGACCTATTACATCCAACTGCATTTGTTACAATGGTTTTGTACAACAGTAAATACAAAGAAACATTTTACACTGTAGAGGATAATTTGTGAAAAAAGGCACTTTCATGCAGTTCAAGAAATGTATGGTGTTTATGAAGATATTTTCCACAGATTAGTATCATTTGCATGTGCAATGGGTAATGAGTTTGATTACGGATCAGAAGAATATAGGTTCAACTCCTGACTACCTCAGTTGACACATTTTTTTAGGGGTGGTGGTTGGCATAATGGTTAAGGTGTTTTTCCTGCAGAAACAAGTCACAGGGTTTGATTCACTGTGTAGGGAAACATTGCTAGGCTTCAAAAGACCTGGTGTGGTGATTAGCCTAGTAATCATCTATGAACCTGCTCGTATTTGAAGATCAGACATTTCAAGTGGCAAAGATAGCTTTAAAGCTTTCTGTGCACATGCTCTTATCTTATACATTGCTTGTATTTCATTTACCTCATTCTGTGTTTATGATCTTAGCTTTCTACATTAGATTTATTTGCATATTTTACTTTTATTTACATTTGTAACCAGCTTAATGCTGCTCAGCATGGCTTAATTTCAGGGAAGACCCACGGTAGCATTTACACTGAGTAGGGATAACATGACCAAGATATAGAAATTCCCCTGGGCTTTGCATAGCTAGCCTTGCCATTAAGAGCAATGGGTATGGAAGGCTGAGTTGTGGGCCTGCTGCTGACAGTGGTAATGACACTAGACTGTAAGGAAATTAATGCAGCTGACTACACAGTAATGATGACTGGGAAGATCACTGACAGCCTCAGGCAGAACAAAGTATCTAGGAGGTGAAGAATGGCTTTTCTTCCAGTATTCAGCATTTTGAGTATTTTCTTTTTTTACCACAGATGTAAAGACCTGAAGTAAGCATGTATAAGTAAGGTGTATGTGTGTGTGTTTTTGTGTGTATGTATGTGTGTGAGTTTGTGTGTGTGTGTGTATGTGTGCGTGTGCATATGTGTGTGTGTGTTTTTATGTGTATGTATGTGTGTGACTGTGTATTTGTGTATGTTTTTGTGTGTATGGATGTGTGTGTGTGTGTGTGTGTGTGTTATGAAGCTTCGTACAAGGCTTGTTCCTTGCAAACAATGTTTTCTTGTTGTTTATTTTGACTAGCTAAAGCTTCAGGACAAGCAGAGTATATTCAATAAAACATAGTCGAACCATGAATAATGTTACTCAGTAGCTAGAAAAAGCTATAATGGATATGGAAACTGAATAATGGTCACCAGAGACCTCATTAAAGGAAGTAGGTTGATAGCAGAAAGAAGATAAAATGGTATCTAGAAAGGAATATGGAGTGACAGTGAGAAAGTAAGACTACCACAAATAACAGATGAGACTGTTTGACACAGAAGGGAAGGGAAAAATAAAGAACTGTTCTCATCACCATACAGACGTCTTGTGCATATATGAAATATTTAGTGAAGCCTCCTTATGAGAAGCACATAATTAAAAAAATCATTATGAAACATATTTTTTCTTTAGCAGAAATGAAAGTGTTTATTTCAGTACCAAGAGAAGAGGCATATGAAGTGAGTTTAAAATATTAATGTTGTTTAAAAGTTGTAGAAATGGGAAGAACTAAATAAACCACAAGGCTGTTTCATATTCTCAAGCTACTCAAGACTAGTCTTTGGTTAAGGGGGCGACACTGTCATTCAAAAATCCAGATGCAGATAAAAATAATCATTTCCTTAACCAGAGAGTGGATGGTGAAAAACATTTCTTCCAGGTGGTGCTAAACTGCAGATCCCACCTGGTATTTTACTGTCTTACAGTATTACTACACAGTTAAGAAACAGCATGTAATGATGTGCAAGAAACAGACATGATACAGGTATGTATGATGTCATAATTCATGTTCTGGACTTTAATAGCAATCCAAATCACCTTGAAGTCTTATACTGATGTACTCCATTCCAAAGTAACATGACTGTCACGATTGTTGCTTCTTTGTTGACGGCACACCTCTCCTTTGACCTGACCGTAGCGTCAGTAGTGAGAAATTCCTTCCATCTAGTTCAGCTGATACCTAAAGTGGTCTCATCTGGGTCAAAAGAAGTTATAGTTTACTTGTACTCAGCCAAAAATAGACCAGTCACAGAATATAATGCTCCCATCAGAATGTACCTCTCCATATACATACTACAGCTAGAATTGCTGCAGGGGTTCCTAACCAAAAAAAAAAAATTATTACTGGCATGAATATAGTATCATGACACATATGTAGGCCTATCCCTTATAATCTTCTACGTAGAGATCTGTTTCTGACATTTCATTCCGTTAAGGTACCAACACTCTCCAAACTCGAATGGCTTCACTAACACAAGAACAAAGGATCAAAGTCTCTATCAGTATATATATATATAAAGCATTCTGGGGTGAAAGCTTTATTACCCAGTGTCTACCCCATCTCTGCATAAACTGCCCTTACATGATGAACCTTGACTACTGGTTGGGCATGCATACATTTATTTGTTGGCTGACCTTTTTACCCTTCTAGAGGTAACTGTTAGATTATGAAAGTAGGCATTGCAAAGACATAAATGTCCTTGGACTTTTTTGCCTTGTAATTCCCATGATCATGTGAATGAAAGACTTCTCTAACTCACTAGCTAACAAAGTCAGGTTCACAGTAGTTGAAGGCAGCTTTCTATTGTGCCCTGTAGCCATATTTCTTTAAATATATTCTGTCATGGACAATTTCCTTATACATGATTATATTTATTTTCCAGATTATGGCAGAATGTATTTGCACTGATTATGAATTAAGCATTAGAAGAAAGACTAAATCGATGAATGAATCAATCAATAAATGGTTTTCCCGCCTTTGCTCGACTAGTTAAGACCAGTATACAGGCTTTGCTGTATTCTGGGCTGTGTGTAGTTCCTGTGTTGGCCATTGCCTTACTTGGATAGAAGGAAGTTTCTGAGCTCACCAGTGGGAGTGGGGAGCCTTGAGCAGCCTATCTGTCCCTGGGGGAAGTGACCTCAGCACTTGAGCTGTAATTCATTGGTTGCCTTGGACCATTTCTAGCTCTTTTCAAGTTCCCTGTATAAAAATCCGCCTCAGGGCGTTTTTTTTGGCTATATACCCAAGCAGAGCTCCACGTGGTCCTGCAGAGGGGTCCTGGCAACAGAGAACTGAAAGAAGCGACCACTTTCCTGATTTAAGTATTTTTTGGCTTTTTTTATCTGCATTGTCCTCTTTGGCTTTCATTTAATAAGATATAACTGTTTTTGTGTCTATCTGCTGAATTCCAAAGTATCTGCACTTAAAAGTAGCATTTTGGTCGACTCTGGTCGAATAATACTGTTTTTTTGCTAATTTAATTGCTGAGGCTGCTCACTAAAGTGTGCTAGCCTGTGTAAATCGATTTTTCTGTTTGCCTAACTGCATTTCTGTATTATTTCCTAAAAAAAACAAAAAACAAAAAAAATACTCCTTGTTTTCCCGCCTTTGCTCGACTAGTTAAGACCAGTATACAGGCTTTGCTGTATTCTGGGCTGTGTGTAGTTCCTGTGTTGGCCATTGCCTTACTTGGATAGAAGGAAGTTTCTGAGCTCACCAGTGGGAGTGGGGAGCCTTGAGCAGCCTATCTGTCCCTGGGGGAAGTGACCTCAGCACTTGAGCTGTAATTCATTGGTTGCCTTGGACCATTTCTAGCTCTTTTCAAGTTCCCTGTATAAAAATCCGCCTCAGGGCGTTTTTGGCTATATACCCAAGCAGAGCTCCACGTGGTCCTGCAGAAGGGTCCTGGCAACAGAGAACTGAAAGAAGCGACCACTTTCCTGATTTAAGTATTTTTTGGCTTTTTTTATCTGCATTGTCCTCTCTGGCTTTCATTTAATAAGATATAACTGTTTTTGTGTCTTATCTGCTGAATTCTAAAGTATCTGCACTTAAAAGTAGCATTTTGGTCGACTCTGGTCGAATAATACTGTTTTTTTGCTAATTTAATTGCTGAGGCTGCTCACTAAAGTGTGCTAGCCTGTGTAAATCGATTTTTCTGTTTGCCTAACTGCATTTCTGTGTTATTTCCTAAAAAAAACAAAAAACAAAAAAAATACTCCTTGTTTTCCCGCCTTTGCTCGACTAGTTAAGACCAGTATACAGGCTTTGCTGTATTCTGGGCTGTGTGTAGTTCCTGTGTTGGCCATTGCCTTACTTGGATAGAAGGAAGTTTCTGAGCTCACCAGTGGGAGTGGGGAGCCTTGAGCAGCCTATCTGTCCCTGGGGGAAGTGACCTCAGCACTTGAGCTGCAATTCATTGGTTGCCTTGGACCATTTCTAGCTCTTTTCAAGTTCCCTGTATAAAAATCCGCCTCAGGGCGTTTTGCGCGTTTTTGCGTGGTCGGGCGCCTAGCGCAGCAGCGGTTATACAGGTGTAAACTATTTTATACAGGTTTAAACTATTTCTGGCTCCGCCAAGTCTGCTCTTCAATTTTTCCCTTAGAAGCTCTACTCAGTCTATTTAGCTGTATATATTAGCACTTGTTTTCGGAACTTCTATCCTTAGCAAGCACTCATAATAAAACAAGCACTCTTACCCTAAAGTAAGCACTACAGGCATCCACTACCCCTGTGAATACCCACTTCCCTTAAAGGCACAACACTCCTTATAATATTCTAGTATGTCGAGTGGTAGACCACTAGCATCCTCTCTTGTTCAGCTGGTTAATCTGGGAATCTTAAAACAATGTTACAATTGTCTCATGTACACAGACAACCCTCTCCTCCTTCCTACTAACACATATACTTGTGAGAGATGCAACTATATAGCCAGACTGGAGGCTGAACTCTCTCAACTCAGGACTGGCAAGACCAGTCAGGAGGAGATGGTACCCACACCCAAAGCAAAACCAGTCACACATAAAACCACCACTAATGCAAACCAAACACATAAAAACACAAAGACATACTCGGAGGCTCTTATAAAAAACTTACCAAAACAACAGAGGCCTCCAAAGCAGACACCCAGAAATACACCCGCACAAAACGCAACACCTACAACACATACCTCAAGCAACAGGTGTGTCGCACAATCACAGCCCCTAAGGCAAAATACTATGCCAGAGACATTAGTAATAGGTGACTCTATAGTCAGACACACCGATGTTCCACTTACCAGGCTGAATAAGGAGAGGGTAACGGTGAGCTGCCTATCGGGGGCTAGGATCCGCCACATTACACACGCACTCAGGTCACTCCAAAGCAAGTACAAGTATGACTCAGTCATTGTCCATGCGGGTGTGAATGACCTGAGACGTACCTCCCTGGACTACATGAAAAGAGACATTGAGGAGCTCTCCGATTATGTAGCCCAGACTGGTATGACCCTGACCCTGAGCAGCATCCTGCCTTCACCAAGAATGATGCCTCAGTACAAAGACAAAATGATCAGTTTTAACAATTGGCTTAATCACTGGTGTCAAACTAGGGGGATCCAATGTCTGTCAGCCTGGGATGATATGCTGGACAAGCCACGTTGCTTCGCAAGGGATGGCTTGCACCTGTCACCACTGGGCTTCCGGATACTGGCCAAGGCTCTTGCCACCCCATAGTGCCTTTTTAGGCAATGCTCAAAGGACAAATCAACCTCCATAAAAACAAAAATGGAAAAAAATTAAGGGTAATGCTGCTCAACGCCAGAAGTCTAAATCTCAAGATGCAGGCACTCGAAGCACTTCTCAGTATGGAGAACATCGATGTCTGTGCAGTAACCGAAACCTGGTTCAAGGCTCCTGAGAGCACTCCAGCACTACCAGGCTATACCTCATATCATGCGTTTCGACCTCAAGTTCCAGGCCGAACCACAAAGGGAGGGGGAGTGTCCATTTTCATAAAGGACACCTACACCTCTCGATTAGTGGCTACCCATGAAGCATCAGAAACCATACAAGTTTTACTCACCATAGGCAAAACTGCCATACAACTGGTCGCATGTTATAGAACTCCCTCCCAATCCCAGGAATCCCATCAAGCATTCCTGAAAACACTGGAGGATATGAATGTCACACCAAACACCATCATATTGGGTGACTTCAACTACCCCAACATAGACTGGGCCCACTATTCTAGCCCTAACACCCTAGCCCAAAGATTCCTGGAATTCATAAACTCAAATGCTATGGAGCAACTGGTCACTTCTCCTACGAGGAGAGATAATATACTTGACCTGATTATCACAAACATGGGGTCCAAATGCTCCGCACCGGATATAAACTCCTCACTAGTAAGATCTGATCATAAACTGATCACGTTGGATGTACATATCCCACCCCCCCCCCCCGAACAAAAGACTACAGTGAAAAACATTTCAAAAGCTGACTTTGTGCTCCTCAAGTCAGAAATGATATCCTTTAAGCCTACTGGGTTAATGGAAACCACATCCCAAAATGCTGAATCCTTCACAAAAGCCTTCTACGGACATCTTCAAGAATGCATGGATCAAGCAATCCCAACTAAAACCAAGACCCTCTCCACCAAGGGAAAACGCCCGGTTTGGTGGACCCTGGCTATAAACAAACTGTACAACAAAAGAAGGAAGCTACTGCAGGACAAAGCCAAATCCCACAAGGGAAAGGCTTCCCTGATCAGCACAAGTAAAAAACTACGTTCTCTCATAAAAACATCTAAAGCAAACTTTGAGAAAAAGATTGCCAAGGATACCAAAGACAATCACAAGGCCTTCTTCAATTATGTCAAAACCTTGGGAGGGAATTCTCAGACATGCTCTGAGCTAGTACACAATGACAAAAAATTCACTGACCCTACTGACATTGCCAACATTCTGGCAGATAGGTTCAGTGCAAATTTCTCCCCTCCCTCACCCCCTAAAGATGAAGTAATTATCCCTGCTGAATGTAACCTACCTGTCATCACAGACACACAGGTGAAATCAGCACTCAACAAGGCAAAAAACACAGCATCTATGGGACCCGATGGTATCCCCGGTTGCGTGTTGCGTGAACTTCAAGATGAACTAAACCCGCCCCTAAGAACTCTATTCAATCTTAGCCTCACTACAGGATATGTACCTGAACACTGGCGCACAGCAACAGTGGTCCCACTCCACAAAGGGGGAAATTCTACTGACCCTGGTAACTACCGCCCCATAAGTTTGACCAGCCTGGTCTGTAAGGCTATGGAAAGAATCATCATGGAACTCATAAATGGCGACATTGGGGATCTGCAGACCCTTGATCCCACACAGTTCGGATTTGTAAAAGGCAGATCCTGCCTCTTAAACCTGGTTGACTTCTTCGAGACAGTCACTAGCGCCATCGATGAGGGCAAGGCTGTCCACACTGCCTACTTGGACTTGGCTAAGGCCTTTGACACGATACCACACTCTGGCATCATTGACAAGCTCAGCAGCCTAAATGTAAATCCATATGTCACAAGATGGGTAGCAAACTGGCTAAAAAACAGAACCCATAAGGTTAAAATTGCTGGAGCCATGTCAGACTCAAAACCAGTCACAAGTGGTGTCCCACAGGGCTCAGTCTTGGGTCCACTCCTATTCGGCATTTACTTCTCAGATGTGAAAGCAAATATGGAAGGATTATGGCTGACAAAGTTTGCAGATGACTGCAAACTGGGTGCCATAGTTGATTCACCCACTGACACACACATCCTACAGAAAGGTCTCACTGAAACGGACAACTGGTGCCGGAATCATGGCCTGAAACTTAACGCCAAAAAATGTATAGTCATCCCCTTTGGGAAAAACAAAGTACCCACAAATTATCACGTAGACAATAACCCACTGAATACAGAAGAAGTAATCAGAGACCTGGGGACTCAAGTCGACAGTGACCTCTCCTTTGACAACCATGTTGCCAAAGTGGTCAGAAAGACATTCTACCTTGCCCATCTCATCATGAAGGGATTCTCATCCAGATCAAAGGAGGTCATTGTACCTCTATATTCCTCCCTTGTCAGGCCCATGATTGAATATAATGCTCCATTTGGGATGTATCTCACCCGGCACATGCAGCAACTGGAGAGACCCCAGAAGTACCTCACCAAGAGGATCATAGGTCTCAAACATATGCCTTATCCAGCTAGATTAAAGAAACTCCAGCTCTATTCAGTAGCATACCGCCTGCTCAGAGGTGATTTGTGCCTAACATACAGGGCCATGTCCAACCAGGAATTGATGGACATGCTCCATCTCAAAAAATCCAAATCCACCAGAACCACACGAACTAAAGATTTCAACCTCTGCACAAATTTGAATAGGACATGCTGGAGGGATAGATTCATAACACAGAGGTTAACCATACTCTGGAACAAAATCCCTGTTCATGTGAGACAGAGCCCTTCATTGGCACTGTTCAAGAAAAATCTCGATGCATGGATGGGAGTTCGCAAGTTTACCCCAGGAATCACCTCAGTGTCACTACTAGACAGAGGTATAGTTTACTAAATAATGGGGTCCCACATGTGTCACTACTAGAGAGGCGCAACTATATAGTATGGGGTGGTGTAAAGCCACATCGCTGTTGGCTAGGCTTATAAATGCCCCCGGGCAGATAGCCTAGTACACTACTATGAAACTATGAAACTAATAAATAAATAACTTTCTTGCCTTACAGGTCTGGTTTGGACTTAACTGATTACCTCACTCTACACATTGCAGGGTTCCTATCATGTCGTCGAACTTTTACAAGTTCGTACCACATGTGGCTGAGAACATAGGTCTGAATTTGTAAGTGTTTGAATGGAAATCTGCATAAGCGGAGGTTTCCACTCAGTTCAATGTGGTGCAATCTCGGAGTTGGTATATTTAAGTAGTGGGGGGGTGTAGGGGGGCTTGCCCCCTGCTTACAACAATTTATTTTGTTGTCCATTTTTTTTTTTCCGTAGTCGAAGTTCTGTAACTCGAACATAATGGTTTGACCATTAAGTGTTCGGAGTTATGGAACTTCGACTATGTGATATAGACCCCTCATTGCATGTACCCACCCTCTGTCACTTCCATTACCTTCTGCCCTGCCATCTTCTACACTCTCAACAAATATGACATAGCACTTATACCCTTTAAAATAAGAAAATTTCCAGTGGCAAGCATAAACCTACAATTCAACCTGTATATGTAGAGAAACACTTTTTTTCCCTGTTACACTGCACAAAATGCCTCTGTTTTTGAGGAGTATTTCTATTTTCATCCCTGACTTACCCCTGCACAGGATGTGCCTATTTTTGGAGGCAAGTCCCTATTTTTTTCAGGGTTGCTTTTCCCCTTCAGACAATTTTTGAAAGCCTTGCATCACACATGATTTTTGAAGGTGTCTACAACTCAGTAAATGATACTACAAGACCAACATACTAGTGGCACTGATAATTTAAAGAAAAAGCACACACATTGTACATCTCCATTTGCAGAAGTAAAATAAATGGCTTTGTGTGGTAGAATTTTGCAATACAGTTCACTAAAGTCTACAGATTTTACACTGCCTCTGATAATGTGCTTATATTTTTCATCAATTTTGCCATTTTCTGTTTTTTAAACATGTTTTTGGGTATCCCATATGCTTCCTGGATGCAGGAAGAGTTATGTGCTCTTTGTTATTCGGGTTTTATGCTAAGTAGACATTTAGATTTTTCTTTGGATATACCTGCTTTTCACTGCTTTTCAGTGGCCTTTGTTCATATTTTGAATACAGTGGAACCTTCATAGTTGAACACCTCCCTACATCCCTACATTGACCACCTCCTTAAGTTGACCTAATTTTCATAGACCAGGCATGCACCACATGTACGCAATGGAAGACTGACCTCTCTATATTGACCACCTCTGTAAGTTGCATCTTGACCACCTGTACAGAGGCACACAATATTAATTTACCCTCTATAACTTGACCAGTTGAGTCCACTTTACACCAAGGGGTAGAAGGTGTGGACTTTGCCCCTTAGGTGTATTATTTTTTCTTTAGTATACGTTCTTTTTTCATGTTTTATTATTACCATGTTTTGGATTAGGCCTAATGTCCTACTGTTTATCACGTGTTGCTGAATATTTTTTCAACAAGAAGAACTGGTCTGAATTGTAGGTACATCCTACAAGTACTGAAAAATTTTACAGTTAATTGAGACATGGTGGCCCAAAGGAAAGAACTCAAAGAGCTGACATTGAAGGAAAAGGTTGATCTTCTACATTTTCTGAAAAGCAGCAGCCAAAGAAAGATGGCGGAACATTTTGATGTTAGCAAGACCACAGTTAGCAACATCCAAAAATGTAAATATGAGTACTTAGGTTCATAGGTTGGTACTAGGCTATTGGCCCTAGGGTCTATACAAGCCTAGCCATAACAATTCCCTGGCTATTTCTTCCCACACTATTTACTTCCCTGGACCCCTGTCTAGTAGGGTGACTGATGTGATCCCCGGGGTGAATTTCCTTTCTCCCATTCAATCATCAAGGTTCCTTTTGAAGAGGGCCAAAGAAGCGCTCTGCTTGACATGTATGGGCAGTCTATTCAAGAGTCTGGGGAGTCTCTGGGTCAGGAACCTATCCCTCCAGCATGTTTTGTTTATTGTGATGACAAGATTTAGATCCCTGGAGCATGTGGCTCTCAGGGATTGGGATTTCTTTAAGTGTAGCATGTCCAACAGTTCAGGGTTTGACATGGCCTTGTATGTTAAGCAGAGATCGCTTCAGAGTAGACGATATGCGACAGAGTATAGCTGGAGTTTTTTAAGGTGGTCAGCATAGGGCATCTACTTTAGGCCTGTGATTCTTTTAGTGAGGTATTTCTGAGGCCTTTCCAGATGTTGCAGATGTTTTGAGAGGTACATACCAAATAGGGCGTTGTATTCTATAATGGGTGTAATGAGGGATGAGTACAGTTGGACAATGACCTCCTTTTTTCTGGATGAAAAGTCCTTAGTGATGAGGTGTGCCACATAGAATGATTTCCTGACTGTTGTGGCAATGTGGTTATTGAAGGTGAGACCAATTTCCACCTGTTCCCTAAGTCTCTTATCACACTTTCAGTGTTTAGTGTACTGCCACCTATGTGATAATTCATGGGTACATGTTTTTTTCCCAAAGGGGATAACTATACATTTCTTGGCACTGAGCTTGAGCCCATGACTCTGGCACCAAACATCTGTTTCTGTAAGGCCCTTTTGTAGAGTATCCACATCATTTGGGGATTCAATAATGCCTTCCAGTTTGCAGTCATCTGTGAACTTTGTTAGCCAGAGTCCCTTAGTGTTGGCCTGTACTTTACAGAAGTAGATGCCAAAATAGAGAGGTCCCAGGACTGAACCCTGAGGTACTCCACTTGGAGATATATGGTAAGGAAAGCAGAGACCTACAGTTGAAAAGGTGGAAAACTTCCCTCAATGAAGTCAATAAAACCACATTAAGCTGGTTCAAACAAATGAGGGAAGTTAATGCCTGAATCTCTGGGCCGATGATCCAAGAAGTTGCTAAAAAATTTTCTCACAGGAATTTGGCGTGGCAGATTTCCAAGCATCAAGTGGTTGGCTTGAGAAATTTAAACTGTGACACAAGATCTCCCAGAAAGTCTTATGTGGTGAATCTAATGAAGTTCCAGTAGAAGTTCTGGAAGAGTTCATCAAAAAGTTCCTGGACATCAGCAGAGGCTTCAAAAATGACGACATCTTTAACGCTGATGAGTGTGGACTCTTTTTTTTTTTTTAAAGGCAATGCCTGATAGGAGCCTTGTCATGAAGGGTGACAAATGTAAGAGTGGCAAACTTTCCAAAGAGCGTTTCACAGTTCTGCTTTGCTCTAGCTCAACTGGAGAGAAACTAAAGCCCTTGGTGATTCATAAATTGGAAAAGCCACAAGCATTCAAGAACCTGAAGCCCATAGACCTCCCCCATCACTTGGAGATCAAACAAATGTGCATGGATAACTGGTGCCCTATTTGAGGAGTGGGTAAGTGTCATTGACCGAGAAATGAAGAAGAAGAAATGGTTTATTCTACTGACGGTAGACAATTGTCCTGGCCACCTGCAAGTGAATCACCTCACAAATGTGACACTGAAATTTCTGCCTCCAAACATGACCTCAAAATCCAACCTCTTGACTAAGGCATCATCAAAACATTTAAATGCACTACTGAGCCCAGCTCCTGCAGTGGGATATTAGTAAAACAAAGCTGCAGTCCCCCTGTGGAAGCAACTTCATCCGCTGCATCAGTTAACGCTCTAGATGCTGTCCTCTGGATCATTTCTGCTTGGAATTAAGTTCAGCCAGAAATGATTCAGAAGTGTTTCAAGAAAGTTGGATTTGTCACAACCCAAGAGCACAATGTTTTGGCCCCATCAGACATTCCATCTCCCATGGCAGAATTCGAAGGAGTAAATTTTGAAGGTTTTGTTGCAATGGATGACGTGGTGGCAACCTGTAATGAACCTGACCCAGAAGCAGTTTTCCAAGCGATATTGACCGACGTACACACCACCTAAAAGTGCATGAAGCAGCTGATGAAGCGGAAGAAGCAAGTGAGGATGACACAGAAATTGCAGAGACTTCAAAAGAGGATGTCAGGCATCTGATAATCCAGTTGAAGTCATTTGCTGTGGAAAAATGCCCAGGTATGCTTAGTGGTGAAGCCAGCATTGAGAGGGCTTTCTCCACTTACCTTTGTAATAAGAATAAGGAACAGACCAAGAAACCATGAGAAAACAATAAATGTATTGATTTTGTATGATACTGTATGTATGATTTTACTGCGTTTTATGAAGTGGATTTCTTATGATATTCTCTAATAAAAGCTACAGTATAGTATAGTTACAGTCCCTTGGGTGGTCAACTTACAGAGGTTCTACTGTATGTGCAAGCTGAGAGGTATGGTGAGTGATAAACAAAATGCAGAGCAGTAGAAAGAAAGATGGAAGGTTAGCAGTTCAGTTTCAGATCAAAGTGCAGCACAACTGGCCAGATGTTTGCAGGAAGACAGACAGCAGAGAAGAACCTCTACCCATTCACAAAGGGGGCAACTCCTCAGACATATTCAACTTCAGACCGATTGCCATGCTCTCTCCACTCTCAAAAAACCTAGAGAAATGCATTCACAAGCAGGTAATGCATTACCTTCACCAGGTAAACATTCTCACACCCACACAGCATGGCTTCCATCGCAAGCATAGTACAACTATTGCACTCATTCATCAACATAGTCTCCCTAGCTCGTGATAACAATAAACTTGTCTCATGCCTATTCCTTGACCTTTCTAAAGCCTTTGACACTGTCTCTCACCCACTCCTCCTAGATAAACTCACTAACTTACATTTCTCTCCCCCTACTATCTCCTGATTCTCCAGCTATCTCTCTACCCACCAGCAATCAGTTAAATGGCTCTCTGCACTATCGTCCCCTCTCACTGTACAAATGGGAGTCCCTCAAGGGTCTATACTTGGACCACTACTCTTTAATATTTTCACCAACTTGCTCTACTCCTCTTGTCCCCAGTCATCTCCTGTGCAATATGCTGATGACTCAACTGTTATAACCATTGCTGACAACCCAACTGACCTCCACTCAACTACCCAGGCATCCTTCCACACCATTGAGACTTGGCTTAGTGTTAAACTAATACTTAATCCAAAAAAAACTAAGCTCCTACTCTTCCTCCTTAAAAACATCACCACACTCAAAAGTACATTTACCATCTTATCCTGCAACAACACTATCATCTCAGCTGAATCTAGTACTAAATTGCTAGGTGTTACAATGAATGATCAGCTTAAGTTTGATCTCCATATTACTAACTCGGTAAAAAGAACTCATCAGAAACTTGGACACCTTTTCTGTAGCAAGAAATACTTAACTAACACTGCCCAAATAACTCTCTCCCAAGCTTTATTACTCCCAACACTTCTGTACAGTTGCCACATATTCACAAACCAAAATTCTACACTTATTTCCAAGCTTGAAACTACCTATAATAAGATTGCCAGATTTGCAGCTAACCAAACCTACAAGTCACACCACTGCTTAGCACTACAGCACCTAGACTGGCTAGAATTCCCTCAGCTGCTCCAACTATACCAACTACAAATCATCCACTCTATTCTCTGTCTACCCTCCTTCTGCCCCAGCCTGTCCACTATCATATCCAAATATTCCCCTGCTATGATGCTACGCAGCTCAAATCAAGAATTATTAGACATCTACAAACCCCAAACCAAAATAGGCTGCCTTCTCTATAGCTATAACACAGCTATATCCTGGAACCAGCTCCCCTTGGAAATAAAATCCCTCCAGCATAGCAAAAGTTTCAAATTAGCGACAAGGAAATACCGAAAAAAAAGTGGTCTTGCCATTGTAGCCAACCACCATCCTTTCACCTATTTCACCACCTCACTCAATGTATCTCTAACACTACTCCCCTGCCTCTTCTACCTCTTCCCTTCCTCTATCTCCAACCACTCTTAATTCTTACAGTCTCAAAACAACCTACCTGTCTAGCCTGTCTCCTATACTCTACCTCCCCTACATCTCCTACTAGCCATTCCTTTCTTGTTTGCAAACTCCTATACAACTAGATCCTACCCACTTTAAATAAGCATCTGCCTAACTATTAACTCATTTTGCTCTAAGCAGCTTAAATAATATTATAACTGGTCACATTTTCTTCTGCTAATTGTTTAAAACCTTGCTTGTAACAACTCACAGACTTGTCTGCCAATTGTTAATACTCTGTATAACTGAATTGCATGAGGAGCTTTTTTTCTCTCCAGGTCTCTGCTTGTAAGATCCTATAGCTGATTGTTACTACTATGTTACTAACATTTAATAAATTGTTTTCTATTTCAGAGGATATTTTCTCCCCGGGTCTCTGCTGAAAATGACCCAAAAGCTCAGCCAGACTAACCCGGTTAACAAATGTAAAATAAATAAAATAAATAATAAATAAATAAATAAGAACCCAGAGTTAAGGAAGGAGCTGACGGGCGGCCACGGTGGTGCAGTGGTTAGCATTGCTGCCTCACAGCAAGAGGTTCTCCGGTTCAATCCTCGGCTGGGGTGCCTTCTGTGCGGAGTCTGCATATCTTCCCTGTGGTCACGTGGGTTTCCTCCGGGTGCTCCGGTTTCCTCCCACATCCCAAAGACATGCTGCAGGTGGATTGGACACTCTAAATTGGCCCTAGGTGTGCGTGTGAGTGTGCCTTCTGTGGAAGGTTGGGCGCCGGGCTGGCAACTCGACACCGTAAAACTCCACTGCCATTCAATGTGCGGACAAGGCGATCCGCTGTGGCGACCCCTAACCGGGAAAAGCCGAAAGAAGAAGAAGAAGAAGTTAAGGAAGGAGCTGACCACCTGGGCATTACTAGTGTTGATAAAGGCATATGACAATGTCTCAAGAAATCTAATCTGAGCAGTCTGCAGTGGTTTCAAGTCTCAGAAATATTTGTAAAATTAGAGTACAAGGGCCCAATGACACAGGTATGAACAGTATTTGGACTCATAGGGTGGGGTGGGGAGTGGAGGTCACAGTTAGAGTGGATGTGCATCTGGCCCAGCTCTGTGCACACTGCTGTTTAAACTGGTGATGAACTACAGTAGCATAAAAGACGGGGGGGGGGGTCAACAAAGCTGTTGTATGTAGATACAGTAGCCTTAAAAGGACACTGAGCAGGGACTTCAGCCATTAATATGGGAATGAAATGCAAAATTGAAGTCACATGGGATCAAACTGAGTACAGACAAGGCAATATGGAAGAAAAGCTGAAAACTGAGATAGAAGGGAAAAGTAGAAAAAGTTATCTTCAAGTATCTGGGAGAGGTGAATAAGAAGATCAAAGCTAGAATTAGGGGGGATGCAACCAAATGGCACAGAGTATTAGGGGTAGTGTGTGACAGGAGAATGTTAAAGCTGTACAAAACAGTGGTGTGACCAGTAGTTTGTATGGTACAGAAATCTGGGCAGTGAAGGCAGAGGGTTTGTGGAAGCTAGAGATGATGAAGATGAAGTGCCTGAGATGGGAGGTAGGATACACATTGTGGGACAGAAAAAGAAATGATGGCATAAGAGCGGAAGCCAGACTAGCTGTCATGGCAGAGAAGCTCAGCAAAAAAAGATGTGGTTCAGGCACATTTGAAGGAAACCAAGATTATTTGGGGAACACAGGAGAAGCCAAGAGGAAATGAGGATGCCCAGCCAAAAAATGGATGGATCACATAAGGGAAAACTCGTGACAGTAAGGCATGACTGTTGAAGAAGATAGGAGGGTGGCACTGAATCGCGACAGGTAGTGACACTTGATGTGACCTCCTGTGCAATAAACTGGAAAAAGGGGGCTGATGCTAATGATTTTAATGGGGGTGATGATGTACTAATTCTCAACCCACTAACAAATATTACTTGCACATTGTGTTTAAAGATAAACTTTCCTTTAATCAATTTAAAGACCTCATCACTACACTTCTACTTACCCTTCAGATACATCTATGCAAATGCAATATTACTTACTAATTTTGAATTCACTATGCATACAAAGATTTAGTCCAGAAATCCTACACTTCCTGCCATCATAATAAATAATTTTATACCCCCAGCATCCTATGACCTCTATCCTAAATGTATTACATAGCTGATCAGGTACCAGTCCTTATCTTAATCTAACATTAACCAAACACAGTTACATCTCACTTTTTCACGCTACCCTTTTCCTTTCCTCTGAATAAAAATAATCTATCAACTTCATATACAGTCCCCCACAAAAACAGCACACTTACTGATCTGCCTTGGACTAATAATGCAAAAGCTATATATTAATATCCCAGTATGGTGTTCCACATGCCAAGAGCTACCAGGACCTCTGCAGCGCCAGTGCTAGCATTTTGGGGGCCCAAAGCAAGTTTCAAGTTGGGGGCCCTACCCAGGAGAATATAAAATGTTACCACCTCACCGTCACACCCACTTCCCTGTCAAGCTCATCCAGCACCATTTAAAGATCACTATAGGGGTGATCATTAAAGATCTTTAAGTGTTTATGCCTGCTTAATTCCTATGATCAGCTTCTTTTCCCTTTACCATCGTTAAAATCTCTACTTCTTCCTTACCCTTGTCCCATGCTTCCCCTAAGTGTTCTTCTGCTCCATCTATGGCACCAAGTTTATCAGTCATTATGCTTTAAACCCATCGCTGGAATGCACCCTGCTACATGGGTAGGGAAGTACCAATGTGATTCAGTAAATTTACTGTGTCAACATGACTTAATCACTTACAGCCATATTCTACACTGTCAAGTGGCTAGCCCCACCTTAGCATGCAGACTGTCATTCATGTTCACCTATCGTGAGGATACTGTGCAGCACAGTGAATGCCCAAAGCATTCCTGTATCACACCATGTAGAGTCTGTCCTGCTGTCCACAGCTCCATTCATTGGTGAGTTTGAGGTGGAAACACTCAGCATGTTTTTCAGAGGTATGAGGAACTCCACAGAGATGCAGGCAGAACATGCAATCTCCTACCAGGCATTGGCCGGAGGTCATGTTTAAACCTTGTGCATTGGAGAAGAAGACCTTAACCATTATGTCAACTGGTCTTATTGTTTAATTTACATACCTCAGACTGAAGTGGGGTATAGTCCAATATTATGATTGGATTAGTCCGGAACTTGGCATTTAGACCTGCAAGTACTTTTGTTATATAGTATCTATTAAGTCTTGCCCACATCCCATATCATTCACAGTAATAAGTATAATCAATATTTGTCCCATTGAAATTCACTGTGCACCACAATTCAAATAACTGCATGTACTTACTTAAGTACACTCTAGCCTTTTGTATAGTCTCCATTAACATCCAGGATATTCATCACTGCCTTCCACTCACCTGCCGCTTCTAACAATCCTTGGTGGAAAGAGAGCAGTTCCCCAATTATTTGCTTCACTCTACTTAAAATGGCCCTGGGTGGAAGATATTTTGATGGTGAGGTAACCACTAATTCCAGCCGTATTCCCTCTTTATCCCGCCTTTCCTCCCCTCCCCTCACCTATTTGTAAATTGCTATTTTTTTCTACTAAGTATCACTACACCTCAAATTCTTCCAGTATTTATGCCAGCATAGTAGCATTCCCTGCCACAGTTTAAATGAGTCTCTTGTAACAAAGCTATACTTATACTTCCACTAGCAACATATAGCAGGACTTTCTTCCTGTTTTCCTTACCTATCAGCCCATTAACATTTCGTGACATTAATGCAATGACCAAACAGGTACTTGCTTTATTGCTTCCCTGTATATATAACAAAAAAAAAATAGACAACTTACTTCCTTGTCTGCTGCAGCCACTTAAATCCTTTGCTTCACTGAAGTGGACCTGATTGAGGGCAGCTTACAGACAAGTTTAAAAAAAAAAAAAAAACGGAACAAAGTTTGTAACTGTGCAATGACACCATGCAGCCACGCAGACAAAAGTTGTCAAGGAATGAATGATGGCGAAGGAGAAATCCAGGGCTGCTGCATGGGGGCCCTTGTTCATGGGGAGATTATCTACTGTGACCGTGGGTTCTGCGGGTGCCTAACGCCGGCTATGAGTGCAACTACAACCATGCTATGTTACATTTAAGCTCCTCAGCTTAACGATCAGTTTCAATCCCTAGGGATCATCTCTCTGCCCCAAATAAGCCACCCAGTGCATTGTTGTGGTTAACATCAGGCCAGCACATTACTTGAGAGACATCACCTTGCTACACCTAAATTGGCTGCTGCTCCAAGGTGTGCCAAGATCAGTAGTTGACAGTGGAGTGTGAGCAGAGTGCTGGCATTTATTTAAAAAGCAGATGATGAAAAAATTAATGCTGTTAGTAAGCCAGAGAAAAGAGCTTATGCAAACTCCTTGTTACAGTTTTGAACTACACTGCAGATTAGTGTGATACTAACCATAGCAGGATATTTGATAAGGATTTTTTTTGGTATTCAATTTTGATTTGAGGGAGTGCAGTTCTACGGAAAGGCCCAGAGCACTAGGTGACCTAGGTACAGCTCTGTGCAATCTCTTAAAATTTGAAAGGTTGCCATAAAGCTCAGGAACAATTTCACATTTCCCTATCCCCCACTGAAATTGGATATGATTATTGACAAAGATGAACTCCCTACCTCAGAGGTAATACCATAGAAGTTTCAAGAGCCCACATAACGGCCAACTAGTCCATTCAATGTCTGAATATTTTGTCTTGGTTCTAGAAAATATTTTGCTCAAAAAATAGGTAGGATGCTTTTTACTACCTATACTCTGGGACAATGCTGTGCACAAGTCTACATCAGAAGTGCCCATATGCCATGTCATGGGTTTATTATCAGAGGATGCCATTACAAATCCAAAACATAAGATATCAGCTGAAGTTATTCCATAATCCACCTCTCTTTATGGGCATCTTATACCTACTTAGGTTGGTAAGAGGGCAGAGCTTTCTACATATCAAGCCAAGCCTAAACAGGCCCTGGCTTGGTACTTAGTATGGAGTACTAGTCAATCACTACTGCCTCAATACTGTCAATTTGTTTTCAGAAGTATCCTCATTCCATTCACATATCCTGCCTATTTCACTTCTGTAATATCAGTCTCTCATTTATTGGTTTGCACTTTGACTCACTTAGGTTAGAAGGGCTTACACCTACCAAAAGTTGCCACACTCTAATACCTCACTTCAGAATCAGCTGTCACATCAATTAAATAAGCAGTGCCATAGGGAGAAAAATCATAAGTACTTCTTAAGTTAACTTTTAAACAGTAGTTGGAGCACTATGAAGACCAAATGGGACAAGTTTTATATTGAAAATAGGCATTCAGATTCAAAAGGCATTTTCTTCTTAAACTACTAGTCTGATAGTATCCACTCTTATCTGGGGTGGTTAGAAACCTAGCCTTCCAATTTGATCATTTATCTTAAGCATATAAATGATGTCAAAGCTAGACATGCTGCTGAGGTTTCAGAAATCATTGTATTACTCTAATGGTTCCATCCCTCTTGGAACTAAAACTAAATTGCCATTTCATTTTCTGGTAGATTCTTCAATATCTCCTAGCTTTAACATCTTTATTTCTTAATCTGCCTTTCTTTGGGATTTGGGTATCCTGCAAGACACCAGGTTAACCTCTGCCCCCAAGATGGTTTCTAAATGAATTCTTTATATTTGTTTTATTGGAATACTCTGACAAATTTCTGTTTATAGGGAAAAAAATTGCCTCCTGTTTTTGGGTATTGTGACAAGGTAAAGCTTCCACGGACATTCACGATGGACATTAAACCACTTATCAAAGTTCAATGGCCTTGGTTTCTAGACTTATATTTTTCTGTGCCTTTCTGCTGGGCTTTAATACTGTCATAGAATATATTTATACATTTTTCGGGATGCCCCTTGACTGGTTGTTTATCTTTATAATTTAGATTACTTATTTCTACCTTGCTTAAAACATCTTGTTTGCAGCTGAGGGGAATAAAAATGGGGACTAAAAATGCTTGGTCTAACCTGGCATGTTGTATTAACATTTCTATTGCATATTCACATTTGGGAGGCGTTTGTCTTTCCACGTGTTCTAAGACTACATGCAACATCCCATCTAGTCTGTACTGTAAGTTAATATAATGTTCTAAAATATAATTGTGCATTTTCCACTTCCCACATTTCTTCAGTGACATTAATGTATGTATGGTCTTGTATAACTATCACATCCTATTCTTCTTTCTCTACCATTGTTTTACAGGTCCCTGGCACCTAAAAATAAAAAAGAAAAGGCTCATTGTCTAAACCCAACCAGCCTTGAAGACCACCCACTCCCTCTTAAAGGGTATTGCTCCATCGGTGGAAGTTTCTCTCCAGCAACAGTGCAGTGAATGAATGTATGTTATATTGTCTCTACATCTACTACTGTAATTCCTATCCTTTGCTAAACTTACTGCCCCTGGTCAGCTACCGCACCTCCCTTTGTCCCCCCCCACCACACTACCCCTGCTCTCACAGGCCTGTACATGGCCTTTCCAACCTGCCCATCCTCATACCTAGCCTTATACCTACCACTCATTCTGCTAGCCTTGTCCCTTTTCTCTCTTACTCCTTCAGGAATACCTACTCTTCCCCCCTTATTCTTCTTTGCTTGGTCCCCACTCTCACCTCTGTCTCCCACACTAGTTCACTATCTACTACCTCAGTCCCATAGCCTCTGTTCCCATACCACAGTCTCACCACTCATCTCACTAGACTTGCTCCCAACTTAGCAGCTGATTCTATCCCACTCCATAGATCTGTGCAGAAACAAAACAACCAACCATTAAACCAAGCTGCACATATCTCCTGTATAGAGAACCTTATCCTCACACTGACTGATTGTCTGTCTTTCAACTACTGTTTCATCCTTAGGACAGTGCTGCCCTGCTCTGCTCACTTCGCTCCCCTACCCGACCCCCATTCCACTTACATTTATAGTTACTAGCCACACCCACCAATCAAGTCCTACACCTAATTAACCAATCTCATCTCACCTATAACACCTCATTACTATTTTACCTCACCACACCCTGTTCATTACACTTTTTCCCACCATCCAACCATTACAGCTTAACAATTTCCTCCCACTTCTCCAATTACCCCACACCATGTACTCCCCACACAACACCCTTCTTCTTAAACATTACTATACCCATTAACCATAATCGCACTATTCACTCTCTCCTACCTTACCTCCTACCACACAAAACTTTATGTCTATACCCCACTGACAGGTCAGACCAACTCCCTTACCAGTGCAAAAAAGTTAATAAACTTTCCTATATCACCACATGACCTTACCTCCACCAAACCTTTTTCCCACTTATACAGTAAGCGTACAAACAAAAGTATCCCTCATTATTCCCCAAAACAAATCAAAATAACACTCAAACTAGCTAAACTCTATCTATACCTTCTCCAAAAACTCACTTGCTGTGGAGACATACACCCTAACCCAGGACCCAATACATCAACCAACTCAAACCTAAATCAACCAAATTCCATATACATAAGGCCTAAATCATCTCTCATCCTATTAGACTTGAATGTAAGAAGCATACTTAACAAAACTCAGGACCTCCATGCCCTTTTAGCAGTTCACAAACCTGAAATCGCTGTGTTAACTGAAACCTGGCATAAACCAGAATGCCACAATAATGAGATTACTGCCCCTGGTTACAATATTATATGTAGAGACAGGTTAGGGAAAAAAGGTGGTAGAGTTGCAATACTATTCCAAAACCATCTTGCTATAGAACAAATAAATTGTAACTCACATGATATCAAAGGTGTAGAGCTGAGTCTTGCCAAATTAAAGCTAAACACCAAAAAACACATTATTATTGCAGGTGGCTATATTCCTCCAGGCAATAATATTACTATATTGGAAAACCTGTTAAACTGGATGTCAACCTCTCTTCGACTAGAAACCATTATATTAGGTGATTTTAATATTGACTGGTCTGAGTGTACCAACCACAATCCCTCTGCCTACATTAACCTTCATGGGTTCACCCAAATTATATCGACCGCCCCACTAAAATTGACAAAGCAACCAAACGTGAGTCCACCCTAGACTGGATTCTGTTATCTGACCCCACTCTCGTACATCAGTCAGGCTGTCTTCCAGACAGTCTGAGTGACCATCAATCAACCTAATTAGGAACAGGCCCCACCACATTAACCAACCCATCCTTAGAGTAGTGTGCAACAAAAAGTCCCTCAAAGCCAAAAATCTAATAAATGCACTAAAATACTGCAGCTGCACCCCCCCCTAAAACAATTACCTCTTGATGAAGCCGTGCAATGCTTCAACTCAACCTTCCTAAACATCTTAAACCATCACGCACCCTCCCAAACCATCAGAGTCAGATCTAACTATGCACCATGGCTATCTAATGAAACAAAGATTATATTGAAAGAAAGAGACAAAACCTGGCTACAATATCAGAAATCCAAAACCACTACCTTGAGACAAAAATATCTGGAACTTCGCATAAAGCCAAAAAGCAAGTTAAACTTGACAAAACCAACTATTATAAAAATACACAGGAAAAATATGCTAACCACCCCCAAAAATTCTGGGCTACATTAAAGAGTTTACTACACCCAGGGAAACCCACTACCCCTACCCCTGTATTACCAAACAACCTGGAGGACACCCCCACTCAATTTAACAACTACTTTACTTACTTGTAGTCCAAGCCTTTGCCAACCCCCAAATGATTGCCAGAGGCCCCATTCCAACAACTACCCCTACTCACCCCAGTTCTCTAAACTTGCCTCCCAGCTTCTCTCTGCAGCCATTTCCCACTATGTTAATAGCCAAACTCCTCAAAAAACTTAAACCAACCAAACCAGCCACTGACAACCTTCCAGCAGATTTCCTACAATTAACTGCAGAGGCAATAGCCTATCTTGTATCCATACTCATAAATAGGTCTATTGCAGAATGTAAAGTCTCCGACACATGGAAAATATCACATATTATTCCACTCCACAAGGGAGGTACCTCCCTTGAACTGACAAACTATCGCCCAATCGCAATTCTATCTCCACTGTCAAAAATATTAGAGAGAATAGTTCACTCTCAACTAATGAATCACTTCCTAAAAAACAATCTACTATCCAATTTCCAGCATGGCTTTAGACTTTCCCATAGCACTACCACAGCATTACTCTAATTTACCAACATAGTCAATTACCATAGGAAAGTACAGTTCTTAGGTTCTTAGGTTAGTACTAAGCCAACTGCCCTTGTGAGCCATTTTAAGCTTAGCCAATTATCCCTTGTGAGACTCAAACCCTGCACCTTGGGTTTGTAAGGCAAGCACCTTAACCATTAGGCCACCCAGTTGTGTACACTTACCATAAATGTAGATGTTCAAGTGTATTCACTGTTGCTGTCATGACATTTGGGTAATCCTGCTGGCAGATTGCCCTCAGCCAGCCTGAATTCCAAAGTCTTGGGTCCTGCGCCATTTTTTTCCGTTTTTCTTGCCCCAGATGTCAGGTGCCCCTAAAAAGGGTAGCCAAATTTTATATATATATTCAGAAATACACCAATATAAATTTTACCTTCATCTATAAGCAAATACACCACATAGGTAGTATAAATCAGAGAAGGAAGTTTAATATCCAAAAGAAAAAAGGGGGAAGGCGGGTGGGTAACCTGGACTGCAACAGTGAATACACTCGAACATCTACATTTATGGTAAGTGTACACAACTGTACTATGTTTTTTGTGTTTCACTGTTGCAGTCATTACATTTGGGTACAGTCCTAAAGCTATGGTTGGGAGGCTGGAACTTGACAGCAGTAGGAGTAGCTATGAGGCCCTGCAGAACTGCAGTGGCAAAGCCTGCCCTGGATTTAGAGTAGAGTGACGGATGATAATGCTTTGTAAAGGTGTGCACTGAACTCCAAGTAGCCGCCTCTAAAATGTCTGTGGTTGGAACTCCCCTGAGAAAGGCTGCTGAGGTGGCTGCAACTCTGGTGGAATGAGGCCTAATACCCTTAGGCACTAGCTTGCCATGGTGTAAGTAGCAGAAATGAATGCAGTGGCCTAACCACTTTGATATAGTCTGCTTTGAGATAGGCTTTCCTTGTGATCCTGCAGCATATGCCACTAGTAATTGCTCTGTCTTCCTGAAAGCTTTGGTTCTGTCCAAGTAGAATCTAAGCTGTCTGTGTATGTCCAAAGAATGCAGAATTCTCTCCCCCTTGTTCTATGGATTTGGATAAAATGTTGGCAGATGGATGGCTTGGTTAAGAGCCACACTGGACACTACTTTAGGCATAAATGTTGGGTTTGTCCTCAGGGAGACCATGTCTGGATGAAAAATTATGAAAGGTTCCACAGCCATGAGTGCCTGTAGCTCTGAGACTCGTCTTGCAGAATTAATTGCTAAGAGAAGAGCTGTTTTCTAAGATAAAAATTTCACATCAGCAGTAGCAGCTGGCTCAAAAGGAGGCAGGGTGAGCTTTTCCAAGACATAGTTGAGGTCCCATGCAGGTATTGGTAGTCTCCTTGGGGGCCTTAAATTTTTGGCTCCTCTGAGGTACTGCCTTAATAAAGGGTGAGAAAAGATTGGTGGCTCTGTATTGTAA
This sequence comes from Protopterus annectens, assembly GCF_019279795.1. Taxonomy (NCBI): domain Eukaryota; kingdom Metazoa; phylum Chordata; order Ceratodontiformes; family Protopteridae; genus Protopterus; species Protopterus annectens. The sequence goes on from NC_056749.1 coordinate 735,399,044, forward strand.
TGAGCCGAAATGGCAGAGGCATGAATTTTTATTGATGAAAAAGATAGGCCTTTGTCCAGCATCTCAGTTAAGTATTGCAAAATCTGAGGAATATTTGGTACTGCTGTATCAGTTCGTTTTGCCTGGTTCCAGGCACAGAATCTCTTCCATTTTCCAGCATAAGATTTTCTAGTACTAGGCCTTCTGGCTTCCAGAATGACATCCATCACAGCTTTACTGAGAGGTGTTTTTTGTGTGACTACATTATTTGCCATGCTGCCAAGTTTAATGTCCTGAGTTGGCTGTGCATGATTTGATTGTCTTGCTGGGACAGTAGTTGAGGTATTTGAGGTAAGGTCCAAGCTGGGTATAGAGATAAGTTTCTTAGTATTGGATACCAGTACTGGCATGGCCAGTCTGGGGCAATCAGTATCATCTTTGGCTTCTCCTGTCTGACCATTAGGAGCACCTTGGGGAGGAGAGGCAATGGCAGAAAGGCATATACTGATAGTTTTTTCCAGCTGAAAGATAGGGCGTCCACTTTCCATGCTTGTCTGTGATACGTCCTTTTGCAGAATCTTTTTCTGACATCGGTCTGGACAAAGAAAAAAGTTTCCCCAATGGAGTACTTAGCTTTATTGAAGACTTCGGATCTGAAACTCAAATAGGAAAATCTCAGGAGTCGGCCGACCGGCACTTGTGAACTGCTTCTGCTTCGGGCACCATGCGGCAAGAAAAACTGAAGAAAATGGCATTGGCTGCTTCTTTTATACCCCTGATGACCTGACGTGAGGGAAGGGGCAACAACAGCCGACGCAGGACCCAAGACTTTGGAATTCAGGCCGACTGAGGGCAACCTGCTAGCAGGATTACCCAAATGTAATGACTGCAACAGTGAAACACGAAGAACATCAAAGGATTATTTGTATCCTCCATATTCCTAGACCTATTTAAAGCATTTGATATGGTCAACCACCATATTCTCCTTGAAACTCTAACATCCCTTAACATGAGCTCCTCCACTATATCATGGTTTAACTGCTATTTATCAGACCATCAGCAAGCAGTGCTGTGGCAAGACCAATTGTCCCCCCTATTACCAGTAGCCAAGGGAGTCCCACAGGGTTCCATCCTTGGTCCTCTGCTGTTCTCCCTATTTACAAACAAAATACCTTCCTCATCCACCTCTGCTCATCCACCTCTGCCTCAATAGTGCAATACGCAGATGACATCACTATTATCTGTGCCGCCCCTACTCTAAATACCTTTACTTTAGCTGAAACATGGTTCACTAACATTAAAGTTATACTTAATCCTAAAAAAAAACAAACTAATGCTCTTTAGCCCTGGTAAAACTCCTCCGCTAAGCAATGAATTTACCATAACAGCCATTGACAATACTCTGATCTCCCCAGCTGCACACACAAAACTGTTAGGCGTTGAAAAAGACAAACTAAAATTCGACCTACACATAGCACAAACAATCAAGAAAGTAAATAAAAAGCTTGGTCTCCTTTACAAAAACAAACAGTTCTTGACTAAACATACTAAAGCCACCATAGCAAGAACTCACCTCTTATCCATCCTCCTTTATGCCTCCCCCATCATGATTAATCTCCACCGCACAGAACTAAACAAAATGGAATCTTGTTACAAGACAGCCAAGTTTGCAATTGACGCCTCCTATAGATCCCACCACTGTCTATCCCTCAAGCAACTCAACTGGCTGGAGTTGCCTCACCTACTCCTACTCAATCAACTCTCAATAGCACACAAGCTCTACTACCTTCCTGACAAAACCCCAGCACTTCTGCAACTAATTCAACCCTACGTCACCACTAGAGCCTCAAGATCTACTAACCAAAACCTCACAAATGTCATCAAACATAGAAACGATGCTGGGAAGTCTCTCTTTGCATGCACTATTGCCAGAACCTGGAATTCACTCCCAAGCCAAATTACCTCTACCACCTCTCTTACTCATTTCAAACGACTCTTGAAAACAGCTGGCTTTGTTCATGCTATACCCCTGGCTAACCCTCCCCACTCCACTGTTCAAAAGAATTCCATCAGAGATCACCTGCATCCCCTGGTAAACTTGTTAAAATCAATGATATATTCCTTCTAACTCAATGACACATACTGTATTATACTAATGCACACCTTGGTAAAAGAAAACTGAAACATGTATGGCATGGTATGCAATATATACAACAAAACCTTGTAAATAATTACTGGTAATTTACTCATAAACATTTCCTTCATAGAAATCATATGTACTTAGGCTGCTTATTTGTTCTCTCATATATAAAATGTTACGTTGAAGCTTTTCTCCCCGGGCCTCTGCTGAAAATGGACATGCATTAATGCAATGACTAATTAGGTACTTGCTTTATTGCTTTCCTAATATATATATATATATATATATATATATGGGTCTACCTGAGATGGTTGACAAGCCATTTGATCGACACTCATTTGGTCGACAATTCATTTGGTCGACAGGCAGATTTTCCCCCCTCCCCAATGTTGTGCGACCCTGGAGTTGATATATATAGTTAGGGGTGTGGGGGGCACAGCACCCCACATTGGGGTGTGGGGCAAAGCCTCCCACATAAAACTGCTTGTCGACCAAATGAGTGTCGATCAAATGGCTTGTCGACCATCTCAGGTAGACCCATATATATATATATATATATATATATATATATATATATATATATATATATATGTATAAAAATAACAACTTACTTCCTTGTCTGCTGCAGCCAATTAAGTCCCTTGCTTTATTGAAGTGGACTCTTAGGAGTTTTTAAATATGCAGGTTTAGATAGCTTATTGAGAATGTGCATAACTCCCCCCTCCAAAAAAAATCATGACTTTCTTATTGTGGATATGTTGTGTTACACTGAAGGCCTTTACCTGCTAAGGAAATGACGACTGATGAAGTTTTAGCAAAACTGGAAGTTCTCTTGCACAAAATCATATCCTAAAGGAAGCTACCAAAAACCTCTGTATAGAATATCAGTGGGGATCTCTACAGGCCGTTATATCCCAAGCTCTCAAAAAACACTATCTCAAAACCAGGGATGTGAGTGCCATGTTCTCAGTTTGGCTGGTGCTCCTGCTTGAATTAGAATGTGAATTCAGGCAAGCAACCATGGAGAGGGAGTGGGGGGAAGGTTAGGGATTGGGAAAAGGGTTTTAGATTTAGGGGGTGATTATGGAATTTAAGTTTAGATAGTGGGGGGGGTCACAGCTTTAGATTTAGGGAGAAGGAAGGGAGTTTTAGGATTAGGGAATAATTGGAGGGATAGGGATGGAGAGTGAGGTTTAGGCTAAGGTAGCAGGGAAAAAAGTCCTGTGACCAACACGGCTATAAATCCAAAAGTTTAATAGCAAATGAAAAGTGACAAATAATTGGTAAATGCTTTCGTGGTTAGAGCAACCGCTTTGTCAGACCATAAGTGCAACTAATCACTGAAACTAATTTAAAAGCCATGCTAACCAATCAAAATGGTTAAAAACATCATACTCACATGATATGAGCTTAAAAACAGGTACGCTGTAAATCAGACTATGCATTCAGGAATAAAACAATAATGTCATCCTATAAACACCAACACTTGACAATGTATCTGGACAACAAATCAGAACTCAACTCCTGCTACCAGAAAAAGCTCGTCAGAAATTAACAGTAGCAATATCAACACACACTAAATTATTCAAAAGCTACAGCATACTGTTAGTATAAATAACATATGTAGCAGTGAAAACACTGATTGCTGTTAAAGTTCACAAATAATAAATAATTGATATACACTTTTCAATATCAACTTGTTTATAGGATGACATTATTGTTTTTATTCCTGAATGTTTTTAAATCAAATATGTACTTGTAAGGCTTTTTAATTATACACAAATTCAGTGTAGATTATATATATATATATATATATATATATATATATATATATATATACATATATATATATATATATATATATATATATATATATATAAAATTTTAGTTATGCGTAGTACAGTTATTTTTACATGCCTACGTTTGGATTTATAGCGGTGTTGGTGACAGGAATTTTTTCTTTACTGTTGAATCTGTTTGGTGTTACGGCAACCTTTACTCATAAGAGCAGCATTTTATTAATTTGTATAAGGCAGCGGGGAGTCAGGATGAAAATGTATTGGGAATTTTAGGGTTTAGATACTAGTAGGGTGAACTAGGATCAGGGCTTTGTAAGAAAAGGTGATCAAACGTGTGGGAGTTAGAGCATGTTTGTTCGAGCGGGTGACAGATCACAAGCTAGCATCATATTAGCACCTGTAGTAGACACATTTGTGAGCAAATTTGCTGGCAAGCCAAGAGTGATGGAAGTTTGTTTATTTCTATTTATGGATTTGTTAACTGGTTTGGAGGTCTGGAACATAGTCCCATTTTTACCTTGACCTGAATCAGGGGCAGCAATCATAGTGTTCTCACAAGAAAGAAGCAAGGACAGACATAATGAATAATTAAGTATTTCAACCTGGGTTACATAGAAATTACCTGGAATAGTTTATAAACAGAATTACGATATTATTTCAAAGACAGGTTCAGATTATATTTATTTACTCATCATTCAATTATTTTATCCATTTTATAACAACAATAAGAATATATAATTATACAATTCACATTATTAGAATAATACATCATCAACTTTTTAACTTTTTAACACATTTTTTATAATTGCAAATATTTTTAAAATATTTTTAAATATTATTAGATGAATCTATTACCATTATATATCAAATCAACTTGTTTTTACCATCATATATTAAATCATTTATTCATTCACCACCATCACACATTTATATTTATATTTATTTATATTTATATTTATAATTACATTTATATTTATATTTATATGTATATTTATATTCACATATATTATTAATATAAGACAATTTTAGCCAAGACTGTTCTACCTATCATGGATATGCCAAGACATATTGTTACAAGCATATTGCAAGGGTCATAGCATTCAAACAATATGGAGGTATACATACATATATAATATGAAGTTATACAGTTATGTTGGTAGGTTGTATACAGAATGCACTAGGACAGTATGTTGCATTTGAGTGATTGCAACAAGCTTTCAATATTAATATAATTTTTATAGCAACTTATAAAATATTTGCAAAGCAGCTATTATAATACTCATATATATTGGTGTAATATGCTTTTAAATCCAGAATTATGCTTGAGTGTTTGGCGCCAAATTTTGTTATTTAAAGAGTGCAGTAACAGTTAACATTGTTCTGAAGAAGTCTGCTTGACAGATGAAAGCGCTTAATGTGTGTTTATTATTTTTTACTTATTTGTGACAATAAAATAAAATTTCTCAGTCCGAGTTGAGACCCTGCTGCTGTGTTTTCCTGCATCAGACATCTACTACTATTACATTATAAACAGAATTCCAAAGCTCTTTTATAGGTTTATTATATTATATTAAGTGGCCGCATTTCAGAAAAAAAAGGAACAACGAATAACATAAAAATGCATAAATAATATATTTTCTAGTTACAAACTGGTTAAGTACTTAAAAAGTATTCAGTAAGAAAAACTTGAAAGAACAGTCAAATGTATAAAAGCCAGAAAGACAGTTAAACAAAGATAAAATGGTTAATTTTTGGTATTAGTTTTAAAACAATTGCTTTGTGAAGTGTTAAATGAGTCATATTTAAGAGTATGCCTGAAGAAAAAAGAGAGAAAGGCTTGAAAAATTTCTAATGTTAGTGGGTTTGAATCCACAGACTTATTGTGCAAATATAGATGGTGCTAAGTGCACAAGAAGACAGAACAAATCAGGTAGTTTCCAATCTTCTAAAAAGTAATAATACAACACAATCTCTCTCTGAAAAACTCAATACAAATGCACAAGTCCTCCTGTCTTATTCTCCTAAATGGACAATTTTTGTCACTAGCTTTGGTAAATCATTGTCCTGATGGTGTTTCCTGTAGGTTTCTACCAAAGTAATTTTAACCAGACTTCATTGCTTTGGTGTTAAGCTTATTACCCCTGCAAGTTCATGAAGCTGCTTGGTTTCCCCCTTAACCAGGGGCAGCAATCATAGTGTTTTTAGTAGGCAGAATTATGGACAGACAAAGAAAAATGAAACATTTCAAATTGTGTTACATATAAACTTCTGAAACAGTTTATAAACCTGCATTGATTTTGAATACTACCCATGAAGTGCTTAAGTTCACAGAGAGTACTGATTTATTTCAAAGTTTGGTTAGTCATTGCATAATGATCTTGGCACATATTTTTCTGTTTGTATGTTAACTTTAAGCAAAGTTTACTCAAAATACTGGTATCCATCTCTAATTGACCAGAAAGTCCTGTTACACACTATAACGTGTATGCCTTCTATGTAGGTAAAACTGATAGAAGGTTCAGGGATAGGATACAAGAACACCTTTACCAAATACGTATTCAGTCCAGTAATAATGCTTTATCTAAGCATGTTCTTGCAACAAACACCAATCACACTTTTAAATGTATGGTCCTCCAGGTGAATAACCCTAGCCCCAGAGGGGGAGATATCAGAAACTATACAGAAAGAACAGAGATTAAATGTATTGTTATACTCAAGGCACATGTTAGTCCAGGCCTGAATGATAAAATTTCACTTAAACCTGTTTTGAAAAACAGGAGACCATTTGTTAGGTAAAAAAAAAATTCTATATTATTCGTTCTTAGTTTTATATTAGACTTGTATAAATCTGTTTGTTTTTTTATTGAAGCCTTTTAATATACATTTTATATAATTATATAGGTGTGACTGGATATTTTCTGAGTATTATTTTTATAATGAATAAGTTATAAGTAAGAGAAATGCTTTCTACAAGCTTTCATAGATCTGCATATTTCTTGTCTTTGACTTTAAGAACTTATTGAAAGAATTCATGATGATGTCATCTAGTTAATTATTTAATTGAATACCTGCTACATAAAATGTTCAACACTCCTTACTTCTGCTTGTTAAAAGTCTGAGGAAGCCTTCTGGCGAAAGCGCTTACCTTTTTTATATGCCTAAATGAATATATCTGGTTTTATCTATGATGGATTATTTCTTGGATGTACTAACAATATAGACTTCTGCCTTCCTATTGGGACTATATTGATGCTGAAGACTGCTTTATATGCTGGGTTGCTCCTAAGTGCCATCATTTACTTTTTTATTTTTTTTATTTTTCTAATTGCAATTGGTTTTGGAGCATTTATCCCTGTGTGGCTTGCGCTTTATTTTTATTGCACACTATAACTTGTATTTCTTTTTATTTAGCTTATTTTTAACAGTAAAAATTACCTGTGACATCAAAATTAAAACAACCAAGTTGACAAGATGAGGAAAATAGAATATATTTGTACAAACATTGGTTTTTTTTTTTGTACAAATATTTGCTGTTTTAGTAATTGGGAGGCCCTCAGACTGATAATTTCAGCTGGTGGAAAATTACTAGCATGAGCCAGGGCAGCCAGCTGTAGTGATGGAGAATATTACCTGTCTATCTTAGAAATGAATGTGTGTGTGTGTGTGTGTGTGTGTGTGTGTGTGTGTGTGTGTGTGTGTGTGTGTGTGTGTGTCCGTGTGTGTGTAACAGTTTATTTAAAAGAAGTGCTACTATGAGCAAATGAACACTGGGATGTACTAAAATTCTGAGTGAGTGGTGTGAAAATAGTTTGGGGAGTTGGTTAAAAGATTATGCTTAGTAGGATGCTCACTGTGGAGCCTATAGATGCTGGAGACCCATATCCATTGCGAGAGTTTATTTAAAAGAAGTGCTACTATGAGCAAATGAACACTGGGATGTACTAAAATTCTGAGTGAGTGGTGTGAAAATAGTTTGGGGAGTTGGTTAAAAGATTATGCTTAGTAGGATGCTCACTGTGGAGCCTATAGATGCTGGAGACCCATATCCATTGCGAGAGTGCATGCTGCAGTTAGGAACATGCCTATTTGCAATGACGTATATACTGTAAGTGACTAAGCATTTTTGCCTCATTCTGCATGCATAGAAACATTAGATGTGATTCTGTAAGTCTGAAATTCATGGTTTGCAAACCTCAGGTGTAACTCTGCATCTGAATTTGAAAATCATAGCTTACATGTTGCACCGTAAGTAAAGTCCTAAATGTACTTCTGTATGTAAATGCAGTGTGTAGTTATTTACTTTAGTGTGTATGCTGTTTATCTAATTTGGCATAATTAAATGCATGAATGCTGTTGCCACATGGCCTTGGTTTTGGCTAAAAAGACTAGTACACTCACCTTCTTAAATATTACATTACATACATACATAAATAAATAAATACATACATAAATAAGCAAGCGAATAAATAAATAAATACTGATTCATATTTGTGTGCCTTTTACATACATTAATCAGTTTGGCACTAGTGACATGACCATGCTGGCAGGTTTGGGATTCAAAACTCCATTTGTAGACTGTCAGTTAAACCCCTTTATTTATGCATGAAATGCACCATAAGTCACGTAACTAGACAGTGCTCAGGAGCAGTTGGGATATTGGGCAAGGCTCCTCGGTGATCTCCTGGATTTCATACTGAGTAACTATAAACCTAAAGTGCAACCCTGACTGTACTGCAAGTTATTAGCTGTCTAACTTTAATAAAAACTATTGATATGTTTTGATCAAAAAGATTCAGATCTGATGAAGTTTGGTTAAGAGAGAAAGCCCTTATCTGTTGATTTTTCATTAAAGAAGTATCAATTTCTAAACATATTATAACAACTTGACTACTTTAAAGTCTCAGCTAAGCTTGTCAATACTTCATGTTTTTTCCCTTGATTTTAAGGGGTCACAGACAGCAACTTCATCGCTGATGAAATACCATTTTCCCCAATATATATATATATTTGTATATAACTCCATATCTCGAATGTGAGCACCTCTTTCCACAAGTTCATAGGTAAGTACTGGACTAGCTGCCCTTGGGGTCATTTTAAGCCTGGCCAGTTTCCCTTTCTGTGCTCAAAATAACCTATCCCATTTGGTTAGAGATTGGCCTTACCCATCCCATGGTCAATAATTATATATTACCCCTAATGAGAATAACTGGGATTATACCATTGGTAATTTGAGGGGACCCATACCAGGGATAAAGCATTTAGGAGCTGCCTCTGTCCATTAGTAGCACAGGGGTATTCCTGGGGTAAATTTTCTATTTCCTGTCCACTGATCTAAGTTGCGCTTGATCAACACCTACTTCAGCAGGTTTGAGAAGGGAAACAATACAATGGCAATGAAACTGCCCACCAACCAAGAAGATGAAGTGCCCTGCCTCCACCCAGGTGATGTTCAAAGGATGCTGTAATGGGTAAACCCAAGAAAGACAGCTGGTCCTGACATTATTCTGGGGTGGCTGACCAATTAACTACTGTTCTCTCTGCCATATTCAACATATCTCTGCATGAAGCCACAATACCCATGTGCAAGAATACAACAGTTATACCCCTGTCCAAGAAGTCTCCACCCTCAAGCTTGAATGACTACCGCCCAGTAGCTGTCACCTCCACTGTAATGAAGTGCTTTGAGACATTGGTCAAAGATTACTTAACATCAAGCCTTCCTGCAACACTGGACCCACTCCAATTCGCTTATAGATTCAATCACTCTACGGCAGATGCCATCTCACTGGCACTTCACCTATCCTTGGCACACCTGTAGAACAAAAACAGCTATGTCCACATGTTATTTATTGACTTCAGCTCAGCCTTCAACACGGTCATCCCCCAACATCTGATTGAGAAACTGGTCCATCTGGGTGTTAGCGCTCCTTTATGCAACTGGATTCTGGACTTTCTTATTGATAGACCACAAAAGGTATGCGTAGACAACACCACCTCAATAAGCATCACACTGAACACTGGAGTTCCCCAAGAATGTGCCCTGAGTCCCCTGCTGTTCACCATGCTGACACATGACTGCATCACTAGGTACAACACAAACCACATTATTAAGTTTGCGGATGATACTACAGTGCTGGGTCTCATCAGCAATGGTGACAATAAACCACGAACAACTGCAGGAAGAGTTGCTACACCACAAAAATGAAACAACCAGGCCAATGAAAACTATTTTATTTCTCTAGCGCCTCGGCCACAGTAAGCCTTCAAGGAGTAACAAGCCATTCATACAGACAGTTTAAATAGTAACAGCTACAAACATAATGAGTTAATTAAACAATTAAACAATCAACCAATTACACAAAATAAAAAATACTAAAATTTTTTTTTTAAATAATTTAAAGTATTTCACATCACACTTCTCCAACAACAATCTACATTAAGACCTTGAGGTATCAAAGTATTATATTTCAAAATAAAAATAGTTTCTTTTTTTAAAAGTAATTTCTTAATCATATTTACATCAAATTCATTTACAGCCACTTGTTGCAAAATAGTGGCTTTTAAACTATCACCTTTACCATCATGATGTGCACAAAAGTGTTGGTCTAAAGGGCTCTCTAACTTATTAATCCTAATATCTCTCAGATGTTCAAGTAGCCTAATCTTAAACATTCTCTTAGTTTGCCCAATGTAAAACTTTTCACATCCACATTTTAAGGCATAAATAACCCTATCTGTCCTACAATTATATGTCCCATTAGGTTTAAAACTAATATTATTAATATATGGAAAAAAATTAATTATATGGGAACAGCCACTACATTTGCCACATGCTGACATACCTGGACTAGCAGTCTGATGATACAATTTCAACCCAGGTCTAACAAATTTAGTATGGACAACCATATATTTAATGTTTCTACCCCTTTTGTAAGAAAAAGTTAACTTTTTTTCCATTAAATAACTAAGTTCACTGAAATTCTTTAAAAATCCCCAAAAATGTAATATATGTTCTTTAATGCTACTACTACAAACATTATAAGTGGAGACTAAAAAGAAATTATCACTCCTTGTGCTGTTACCAATGTAGCTATTACCTCTATTTTTTGTGAAGGTTTAGTATTATATCTCATATTAAATACCTTTTGGATATCTAAATCAATTAATTTGGCATCATATTGCCTTTTTAAAAACATAGCTCTAGTACGCTGTATTTCATTAAAAAATATATCATTATTGTTGCATAAGCGGGAAATTCTCAAAAATTCACCATAAGGTAGGGCTTCAATAGTGTGTTTAGGGTGACAACTCGTACCCATCAAAAAATCATGAGGCAAACCAAATTTCCTATGGATACTTGTACCAACATGTTGTCCAGTAGTACCTTGCAGATTAATGTCTAGAAAAGAAACAGTTTGTCCATACTGTAGTCCATCAAAAGATATATCAAACCTATTATTTTGAATTTCTTGTACAAAATTTAATATTAAATCTATACCATCTTCACATACAAAAATCAAATCATCAATATATCTATAATACAATTTCACATATTTTTTTCACAAATGAATTAGTATAAATGCATTCTTGTTCAACCATTCCCATAAAAATATTAGCATACATGGGTGCGAAAGGGGCACCCATGGCCGTACCCTGTATTTGATGAAAAATCTGATTGTCAAAATAAAAATAATTATTTTCTAAACAAAACCTCACTAAGTCCATTACATAATGTGTAAGTGGATAATCACCCATTCATTTATATACTGCTTCTATTCCAAACACATGTTTAATATTAGTATAAAGACTCTTCACGTCTAATGTAATCCAATACATGTTATCTTTCCATATAATATTATGTATTTTATTTAAAAAATCAAAGGAGTCTTGTATATATGAAGGAAGCTGTTGTGTTTCCTTTAATAATACCCGATGTAGAATGATTCCCAAATTATGTAAAAAATATTTACTTGCTGAAACTATAGGTCTGCCAGGTGGATTATAGATGTTCTTATGAATTTTGGGTAAACAATAAAAGTACGCTGGACACGAACCTACAATTGTCAGCTTATTTTTAACATCAGTTTCTGACCAATACCCCAATCTCAAACCTCTCAGTATTAAACATGTGTACCTATCTTTGGCTCGTTCAATATCATCACTTTTTACTATACAATAAACAGTTTCATCTTTAAGCAAATCTAGACACACATTTAAATACAGTGTGTAATGCATAATAATTATTTTATTCCCCTTGTCAGAGGGCTTTATAACCAAATCTTTCTGTTTAGAAAAATTAACTAATTCAATCCATTCTTTCTTAGATAAATTATAGTCTACCTGTTTTTTATCAAAATTTTTTAACAATAAATCTACTTCAAATTCTACCATGGCTTGAAACTTCTTAATACCCTCATGAAAAAAAGGAGGCATAAAATCACTTTTTGTAACTACCGATGAAGTGTCAATAATACAATATGCATTGAAATCACTAGAACAAGAAACAAACGTGTCATTTGTATCAATATCTACTACATTTTCTTCAGTACTATATGTGTCATTTATTTCCGTTTCAACAGCCTTATCAACAGGCAAATAATACCACAAGTGCAACTTCCTAACAAATCTAAAAAACTCTATTTTGCACTCATATAATTTAGGCAATACAGTCGGCACAAATTTTAATCCATGATTTAATGCAATAACAATACTATCATTGATATAACAACCAGATAAATTCAACACATTATTCAAATTAGGACATATATCAATACCATTTAGTCCTTTTGTTATCACGCCATTGGCGTTGAGGCCCCCCTCTATAATGTTCTTGTTCCGCATAACTTCTTTTCTGTGGTCTGCCATACTTGCATGGCGGACGAAAATGCTCTGAAAAGTATCGTTCATCAGCCGGAGATGGCAAAGCTGGAAATTCATTAACATCATTCTCACCATAATGTCTATCCTGTGCACAAACCGGCAGATCAACACTAGTTGTACTAGCAGTTCTGTCTCTAGCCCAGCCAGAAACGTTAGAAGGGCGTGCTTTAGAGCGTGAACGTTGATTGGATCCCCTAAAGAAAGCAGTACCTCTTTCAAAATCACGGAGATCTCTCTGTATTTTATACATCTTTTCTTCAATGACTTTCTTTTCCTGCAAATTCACCTTGTCCTGAATATCTCTCAGATGTTCAAGTAGCCTAATTCTAAACATTCTCTTAGTTTGCCCAATGTAAAACTTTTCACATCCACATTTTAAGGCATAAATAACCCTATCTGTCCTACAATTATACGTCCCATTAGGTTTAAAACTAATATTATTAATATATGGAAAAAAATAATTATATGGGAGCAGCCACTACATTTGCCACATGCTGACATACCTGGACTAGCAATCTGATGATACAATTTCAACCCAGGTCTAACAAATTTAGTATGGACAACCATATCTTTAATGTTTCTACCCCTTTTGTAAGAAAAAGTTAACTTTTTTTCCATTAAATTACTAAGTTCACTGAAATTCTTTAAAAATCCCCAAAAATGTAATATATGTTCTTTAATGCTACTACTACAAACATTATAAGTGGAGACTAAAAAGAAATTATCACTCCTTGTGCTGTTACCAATGTAGCTATTACCTCTATTTTTTTGTGAAGGTTTAGTATTATATATCATATTAAATACCTTTTGGATATCTAAATCAATTAATTTGGCATCATATTGTCAATGGTGACAATAAAGCCTACAGAGAGGAGGTGAACCAACTGATTGGCTGGTGTAACAAAGTACAGTTGTGTACACTTACCATAAATGTAGATGTTTGAGAGTATTCACATTTGGGTTATCCCTGCTGGGGTAGCCCTCAGCCTGCGTCGGTTTCTGTCACTTAAGGACTGACGTCAGGTCGTCAGTAGTATAAAGTAAGGCAGCCGATGCCATTACATCAGTTTTTCTTGCCCCAACTGTCAGGAGCCCCCAAGTAGGAGGCCAGGGTTTGGTGGAAGAAACCCCACCAGTGGAAAATAAATACCAGTAAGTCTCTTGAAAGGAAAGGAGAACAACACGTTAAAATGGTAATAAAAGGAGAAAGAGAAGAAAGGGGGATGGGGGGGGGCAGGACTACAACAGTGAATACACTCGAACATCTACATTTATGGTAAGTGTACACAACTGTACTATGTTCTTCGTGTTTCACTGTTGCAGTCATCACATTTGGGCTGATTCCCAAAGCTGAGGAAAAGGGTGGAGGCAGTCAATGAAACTAGGGTCTGGCTAGGATGCCCTGCAAGACTGCAGAGGCAAACCCTGCCCTGGATTTGGAGAAGAGAGGCAGGTGGTAATGCTTGGTAAAAGTGTGAACAGATGTCCAGGTGGCAGCCTCCAGGATGTCCCTGGTGGGGACTCCTGTGAGAAAAGCTGCTCTGGTGGAGTATGTCCTGATCTCCTTGGTGGGGGGTGCTTTCCATGCTGTATGTAGCAGAAATGGATGCAGTGTGCTATCCATTTTAAAATGGTTTGTTTGGAGATGGCTTTGCCTTCTGCCCCTGTAGCAAAGCTAACCAGCAATTGATCAGACTTTCTGAAGGATTTAGTCCTGTCTAGATATAATCTGAGCTGTATGTGCACATCTAGAGAGTGAAGAATCCTTCCCCCCTTGTTCTGGGGATTAGGAACAAAAAGGTGGGCAAATGAATGGACTGGTTGACAGCCACACTGGACATCACCTTGGGCATGAAGGATGGGTTAGTTCTGAGGGATACCCTGTCTGCATGAAAGATAATGAAGGGCTCCACAGCCATGAGTGCTTTCAGCTCAGAGACTTTTTTGGCTGAAGTGATGGCCAGAAGGAATGCGGTCTTCCAGGAGAGAAATTTTAGCTCTCCAGAAGAAGTTGGTTTGAAGGGGGCAGGGTGAGCTTTTCCAATACAAAGTTAAGGTCCCAAGCTGGTGTTGGTGCCCTATTGGGTGGCCTCAAGTTGCTAGCCCCTCTTAGGAACTGTTTGATCAAAGGGTGTGAAAAAGGGGCTGCTCAGTGGGAAAATGAGCAGAAATAGCAGAGGCATGAATTTTTATGGAAGAGAAAAAGAGGCCACTGTGTAGTAGGTCAGCTAAGTAATCCAGGATGAGAATGAGGGAGGGGTGTACCATATTGGCTACCTTAGCCTGGATCCAGGTGCAGACCCTTTTCCATTTATCAGCATAAGACTTTCTGATGCTAGGACGTCTGGCCTCATGGATAACATCCAGAACCTCTTTACTAAGGCTGGCAGATTGGTTCAGGGTTAGGGAATACACCAAGCTGCCAAATTGAGTGTCTGCAATTGGGAATGCAAGAACTCCCCTTCCATCTGGGTCAGGAGGTTTGGAATCTGAGGAAGATGCCATGGGGTAGCGAGGACAGGCTGTGCAGCAAGGGGTACCAGTGCTGCCGGGGCCAGTCTGGAGTGATGAGAATGATCCTTGGTTTTTCCTCCCTCATTTTGAGCAGTACCCTGGGGATGAAGGGTAGAGGAGGAAAGGCATAGACTGATAGACTAACCCAGGGGAAGGACAGGGCATCCACTTTCCAAGCCATGCAGTGATGCTCCCTGGTGCAGAGTTTGCTGAGCTGATGGTTGGTGTGGGAGGCAAAGAGGTCAGCCTTTGGGGTTCCCCATTTCTGAGTTATTAGGGTGAAGGTACTTCTGTTGAGTTGCCATTCGTGTGGGTCCAGAAAATTTCTGCTTAAATGGTCTGCCAGAGAGTTGAGAGAGCCTGGTAGGAATTGTGCTTACAGGTGTAGTTGCATGGCAGAGGCTGTGTGCCAAAGGGTCATGGCCAGCCTGCATAGAGGGTAGGAGTGAGTCCCTCCCTGCTTGTTGGTGTACTACATCACTGTGGTGCTGTCTGTTTTGATCAGGAGACCCCATGGAGAGAGAAGGGGCTTGAAAGCTATCAAGGCTTGCTGCACAACCATCATCTCTTTTTGAATGATGTGCAGAGGAATTTGCTGTGGGCTCCATTGGCCCTGAATGCACCTGTGATCCAGGTGTGCACCCCAAGCATAGTCTGATGCATCTGTGATGAGGATCTGGGTGGCAGGATGTGGGGAGAAAGGCATTCCCTTGTTGTGGGAGCATGCTGTTGCCCACCAAAGAAAATCTTTTCTGAGGCAAGGAATTATAGGTAGAAGAGTTTCCATGTCCTGAGAGTGCTGGCACCAAAGGCTCTTTAGGTAGCATTGAAGTTTCCTCATATGCAGTCTGGCATATGAAATGAGTAGTATGCAAGATGCCATGAACCCTAGAGCTTGCAGGATCTTCCTTGCAGTTAGCTGGGGCCTGGTGGCTAGTTGAGAGAAGTAGGCTGTCAGGAAAATTTGTTTCTCTGGAGTAAGGTATGCCATATAGGAAGGTGTGTCCAAACTTGCTCCCAGGCAGATTATTCTTTGGGTGGGCACCTGTTTTAATTTCTTTTCATTGATTGTGTACCCTAGGGTGGTTAGTAGGGTCTTTACAAAGGTCAGGTGTTTGAGCAGCTTCTCCTGGCTGTCTGCCTGAGTAAGGCAGTCATCTAAGTATGGGTAAATCTGAATATTTCTTTGTTTGTAAAAGGCAATGGCCAGAGCCAGACATTTTGTGAAAACTCTGGGAGCAGTACATAAGCCAAAGAGAAGCGCAAAGAACTGAAAATGTTGAGATCCTGCCCTGAAATGGAGATATTTCCTGCATGATCCCCTGATAGGAATGTGGAGGTAGCCCTCTTTTAGATCTAGGGTGGCTAGCCAAGCATCCTTGGCAAGCATGGGTAGCAGCTGCTGGAGAGTGAGCATTTTGAATGTTGGGATCACCAGGAAGGTGTTTAGAATGGATAGACTGAGGATGGGGCAACAGGTGCCCCCTTTTCTGGGCACCAGAAAGAGTCTGGAGTAGAAAACTTGGCCTATCTGTTCTGCAGGAACATGCTCTACTGCCCTCACAGAGAGCAGGGAAAGGATAGATCTGGGAACCCTTTTGGGGTTGGAAGGGTGTGGAAGGAAAATTTGTATCCCTGAGACGCAATGTTCAGAAACTAGTGGTCCTTGGTAATGGTGGCCAAGGTACTTGAGTGAAAGGAGAGTTTTCCTCCTAGGGGTAAGTGAATGTGGGCAGAGGGAGGGGTGGAGGAGATGAGTCATTGTGAGTTTTTACCATAAGAGGGTGGCTTAGAACTCCCTGGTTTTGAAGTGGAGGTAGTCCACTGCTTAGATCTTTGCATTCCTTGGGGCTGCTGTTGGGGGGGGGGCGGTCTAGGCTGGGCCGGTTTACTGGGAGCAGGAAAGTACCAGTGTTTGGAGGGACAATGCCTGCTGAACCTAGGAGGCTGGACCTGCAAGAAATCATTAACTGTTTGCATAGATTTTGCTTTTTCTTCCATATTTTTTAAGACCTCTTTTGTCTTAGTGCCAAATAAATTATCTTTGTGCAAGGGGGCATCCAACAATTTAGCTTTGACATGATCTGGCAGGGGCTGTTCCTTAAGCCATGCATGCTTTCTAATGACAGATCCAGTGACTGCCGCCCTGCAAGAAGCTTCTAGGACATCAAAACCACAGTGCAAGGTGTGTTTAGTTACTTGACTTGCAGAATGCATTAACTCTTGTAAATCTTTAGATTCTGCCCAAGCAGGAAAGGAAGACATTTTTTGTTTAAGAAGTTCCAAGGTATGTTGCTGAAATTTCAGCATATGTAACTGACAATTTAGTGCCTTGATAGCAAGAATAGTTGAGGTGTATACTTTCTTACCCCATCTGTCCAATGCTCAGGAATCCCTGTCTGAGGGGGTGGGATTCTTAGTAGAGGTTGCTTTAATTCCTTTTGGCCCTTGAGAAATGACTTCAGGGTCAGCTGTAGGATTTTAAAAAAGATATTTGTGTGAATCAAGGACTCTATAGTACCTATCTGGTTTTCTGGGAGCAGGAGGAAGGGCATGGGGCTGGATTCAAGGACAACATCCTCCACAACATCCAGAACTGGGGGGATGGCCAAAGGTCTGTGTTGTGGAAGATCTAGGAATTCTCTGAGTCTCTTTTTAGACTGAGGGTAGTCCTGATTTTCCCATTGGAAATGCTCCCTTAAGGTATGCAGGAGTTCCCGAAAGGAAAAATCCTCTGGGGGAGAGGCTGAAGGAATGGAATCCTCTGCATCAGAATTCTCATAAGTGGAGAGAGGTTGCATGTCTTCATTTAAATAATCAGCCCTTGTAAGTCTCGAACCCAGGACCCTGCACACCATAGCCACAGTGATTTAACACTAAACCATTTGAGCTGTAGATGAAAACTCAGGTAGTGGGTGACCAGCACTCATGCCAACTGCTTCTGCTTTGGGCTCCACGGTAAGAAAGACTGATGTAATGGCGTTGGCTGCCTTACTTTATACTACTGATGACCTGATGTCTGTCCTCAAGCAACAGCAACTGACGCAGAAATACTAAGTTTCTGGTATTTCGGTCGTCCGAAGGCTACCCTGGCAGGGATAACCCAAATGTGATGACTGCAACATTGAAACACGAAGAACATCAACAACCTGGTTCTCAATGTGAATAAAACAAAGGAGATAATAATAGACTTCGGGAAGACATACAAGGCTCATTCTCCACTCACAATCAAAGGAGAAACAGTGGAAAGGGTGAAAAGCACCACGTTCTTGGGGGGGTGCATATTGCTGAAGACTTGCCTTGGTCAATAAACACTAATGACATTGTCAAGAAGGCACAACAGCATCTACACTTTCTAAGAAGGTTGAGGAGAGCAAAACTACCTCCTTCAGTTCTTGTAACCTTCTACAGGGGTACCATCGAAAGCATCCTGACTAGTAATCTCTTGGTGTAGTATGGAAACTGCAAGATTTCAGATCGCAAATCTCTGCAGAGGGTGGTAAAAGTGGCAGAGAGAATTATCAGGTCCACACTGCCAGCTATCTAGGACTTACACTCTGCTTGGTGCCTCAGCAGAGCCATGAAAATAGTCAGACTGCACTCAGCTTGCCCATGGTCTGTTCTCATGTTTGTCTTTCTTCAGGCAGGAGATACCGTAGCTTGCATTGCAAAACCACCAGATTTAATAGAAGCTTTTTTTTTTCCACAAGCCATCAGACTTCTGAACTCCAGTAATAACACACAGCATGCTGGTCATCTTGGTCTGGAGTTACAATGATGAAGTAATTCACAGACATATGAAAGTACAATCTTATACCTTATGTGCAATATTAACGATGCCAAGTTAACATTCTGTGCAATACTCCAAGTTAGTATTCTGTGCATTTTGAAATCTGTTTGATTCTGATCTGTACAATATATTATCTGTACAATATTTTGGTACTGACCAAGACATGTAAGTGGCATAGCCTTGGTGCATGTCACTGTACTTGTTACTGCACTGCATAAGTGTCTTACTGTTGATATTGTGGGATAGCATTAGTATATGTGTTATTGTTGTATTAATATTATCGGTATATGTTGTATGTACAATGAGTTTGAAGTAACGCAATTTCATTCAGTCGCACTGTTGTGGGGTCTGAATGACAATAAAGCTCACTTTGACTTTGAATATGAAGAGGAATGAGCTTTGTTTTATGTTGACGGGGAGTCTGTAACACAGCAGTGGTATCCTCCATATTATATAAACATATATTATATATAACCTATACTATTTTCACTGTCACACCTAAAGGGAAAAAGAAACTCCCTGCAAAGAAGAAAATGTTTGTTACAGGAATTAGGAATTTATCTTTTTTAAAACTTCTGCTGAGATTCTACATCACTGGCTGGTATGATAATTAAAAAAATATTTCTTTCTCAGGCTGGGTGACAACCTCCTTGATACTGATTGTAAACTAACAGAAATGTAAATGTCCGACAAGGTTTTTCTTTTATTCTGATAAGGAGGCAGCAGTTCTACCTACCTTTAGTTTTTCTGCAGATTGGCACCAGCAGACCGAGTTTCTTAAAAAAGAAAGTCGTGGCATTATTTCGGACATGACGGCTTTTATTGTTCCTGTATGTTATGCTGACTTTCATTTTAGGAATCATTTTTATTTTTGTTAGAAGAATTGTGGTATTAAATTCCCTGCCAACATGTTTATACTGGCTAGCTGTGATACTGTGGCCACCGCCCTTTGCTTTGTGAATGCTAAGTACAAATATTTGCACAGTAATGTCAAACACCAAAAAGTAGTTCAGAAATGCTTACATATTAAATAGATATTTACAAATACAGCTCAGTACAAATACAGCTCAGTAAATACTCCATTTCTCCACTGAAGTTAAATTAACTGACTTCAAGTCCCAAAAAATTAGACATTTCTTTTCAGAAGATCTGTGGAGCTATCATCATATGAAATCATAATTCCTTATAGCTCTGAAAAAAAAGAAAAAAGAAGAAATACATGCATGTTACCTTGTTTGGAATGGGAAACTTGGTCTGCTCGGCTTTACCAGGAGTGTGGATTGCTGTCAGAGGAGGTGGCCATGAATGTGTCATCTCCTGTAAAATAAAATAAAATAAAATAAAATATTAATACACACTTTAGTTTTGATCTAGCTGCTCTTTGGAAGTTTCCAATACTGAGCTTTCATGGTAGTTTATTTATTTATTCATTCATGAATTTGTTTGTCTAGGAAGAACACTGATTCATCATGCTCAGCTTATGTGTATATCAACATTGGAAAATAATTATGCTAAAACAATGCAAGAATGCAAAAAAATAAAAAATAAAAAAGTGGAGCCAAGTTTATACAACATAGAATAAAAATGAGCAAAGAACATTAATACATTTTACAAAGAATAACAGCAATACTGATTACCAGCAGAAGATAAGAACATTAGTTTGAAGTACTTTACACTCGGAGAAAGAGAGGGCTTATAATACAAGCAACGTTTTTGGTTTAAGTACATGTGGAAGGAAGGGCCTGAGAGATTCAGGATCAGAAATAGGAGTTATGTGACATTACCTTTGTTAGTGCACCTACATTTTGCTTGTTGTTTAAAGATAAATGCTTTTAATTCGTTACTAAATGTGCAAAAGGAAAGGGTGTCACTTTTATTGGGGGGCAGATTCCAAGATTTGGGGGCCCAGGATAGAGAATGAAGTAAAGAGTTTGGCTGCTGCAGTTGCAAGGGATCTGAAATTGTACGATGGTTGCCTTACATTCTATTGCCAACGAATGAACAGGATGACTTGATGTGTTTAAATATCATACAACTAAAAAGGAGGGTGATTCTTTTTGGGATAGCTAACCACTTGGTCATGCAGAGATGTTTCCTCCAAACTAATTAAAGAGTTGGGAGATCAAATGATTGCAGACTCTGGGATTAATTTTACTAAGAGGCGTGCAATATGATTATTTGCCTGTCTTATGCATAGCACAGCGTTTTATGGAATGTATGGCATAAAACATATAGACTCTGCATGCGATTAATAAACACTATTTGTAAATGTCCTGTGATTTCACACTAAACAGTTATTTACTTATTATTTATTTATTGACATTTGTTGACTGGGAAAGTCCACTGGGCCAATGACCCATTTTCATGGAGGCTCGGGGAGAAAAGTTACATACAATCACAGAAATTTTTACATAACATCAGCTTAACTTTGAAAGTCAAGAAAGTTTTTACACAATAGAAACTGAAGTAGATATACAAGACAAATACATATTATAGTGGTACGCAATACAAGAAAATAAACACAGTGTGTTAGATTTTTACTAATTCTGTTTGTATATTCTCATAAGTAAGAGTACTGTTTAATCAATTCTGTTTATTCAGTCACAGAAATAAAGAAAGCAAGAGAGATTGGATAAGAAGACAGATAGTGTAAATTGCAACTATATTAAGTTAGTAAAAGTATTTGTAGTGTATAGTGGCCAAAACATTTAAGGTGGTTTAATTATATGACTACAAGAACAGACAAGGTTATTGAGAGTGTTCTTTTAGTGCAAATTTAAATGTTTTTAAAGAGTCTAGTTGAGTAAGAGAGAGAGGGAGCACATTCCAAAGTTTGGCAATGGCATGGGAATAGAGACATTGTCCAGCTCTTTTGTTGGGTTTAGTTATGGTTAAGAGTTGTTTGTTAGAGGACCTAAGATGCTGAGTAGGGGTGTGTGTTTGTATTATAGTTTGAAGGGATGGGCAGTAGTTTGGATTATTTAATAGTTTGTGGTTGACAGTAAGTTGGGAGTAATGTAGGTAATGAAGGAAATCAAACCAGTTTATAGATTTAATGGCCAGACAATGATGTGTGCGAGTTGGTATGTTGGAGATAAACTTGGCTATTTTATAGTAGCACGACTGCAGTTTGTTCAGGAGAGGTGTGTGTAGGTTAGTGAAAATGAGGCAACCATAGAGGAGACAGGGTAGGAGTAGACTATTAGCTAGTTTCAACTTGGTAGACTTGTCCAAATAGAGTTTATGCTTATAGAGTTTGCCAAGCTTAAAATGGGTCTTTTTGATTGAGTTGAGTATATGATTCTCAAATCAGTTTGTCATCAATTGTGATGCCAAGTAGTTTAGAATACTGCTACCTCCTGGTAGTCTGATGTAATGGCAACAGCTCCTTTCAAAAAACATGTAGATCCCAATTTTATTCCAAATGCCATTTGTAACGGAGTTGTTCAATAATCTGAGCTGTTCACATGTTGCTTTCAATAACTTTTATTTCATATGTTTTGGTCTGTTTCGCAAAAAAAAAAAAAAAATGATTTCTGGCAAATCATTCATAGGCAAGGTAATTATGTGTAAAAGGATTGTATACATTAATGACTACAGGAGAAAATGACAGAAAGCTCACAGGCTGTAACTTCTATCAGCAGATTGTGGGGGAGGGGGGGTTGGAGAAGTTCTACTGAAAGTAAAGAGAGGGCAAACAGGGCAACAAGAGGCAAGGTAGTGAAGAAGAAATGTAAAGAAAGGGTAGAATCAGAAAAGGGGAACTCAAAGAAAAATATATAAAACCAAAGCAAATGGGAGAGAGAGTGCAACAGGCCTAAAGCAGGGTAAAAGCAATAAGGGCTTAAGATGTAAAGCTTGCAAAGGTGAAAGAGAAATAAGGTTATAAGGAGACACAATAAGGGGTGCAACCAAAGTGGATCTGGTCCTCAATAATATGGGATAATGCTGCAAATCCCCTAGTTTAATGTCTTCTCTGGTAAGGAAAGACCGGAAAATGGTCTCCAGTGAAGTAAAAATAAAAGCACAATAGCCAGTATAATTAGGTATTGGGATATTATTTTATTAACATTTTTTATTTTTTTTTATTTATTTTTTACAATTACAAATTATTTATTACAATTTTCAGCATTTTAACTAGCATAACTTTTATTTTATTATTTTTTACACTGCTTACTTTGGGTGGGGCTGCTGCAAGCTTTAGCTTTAAAATTTAAATAGCTATTTAGATAATGTGGGTGGTTAATTATTCAATCAAGTTAACATTTTTTTTATGTTAATTTTTTTTGCAAGCTATTTTTTTTGCAGCATTTTTTTGGTTTTGTACTTGAAAAAGCCGGTATGTCTTCTTAGCTTCTGTCTTCTACTTTGATTTTATATTATTGCTTGTGAAAAAAAAGAGTTCTACTGGTTTAGCAGTTTCAATTGGATTTATTATTGCGAAGAAGAATATACATTTTTTTCAACAACCAGCAGGAGCCCTGGCATTTACTTTTTTGTGTGCCCGAGGGATTTGGGTCTTAGTGAGCTTTTGCATCACTTGTTTTACAATAAACTAATATTTATATTTTTTTTCGGATTTGTTGTGTTTCTCTTGGCTCTCCAGTATTCATTTTTAAGTAAAAATAAAACCTGGAACCTCAGCTAACCCAGGAATATTCAAGAACTATTCAAAGGCTAACTTCCTACTATTAAGTGATAACATGGCAAAATCTCAAGCCCTCACAAAACCTGAGAACACTGCCTACCCAGAACTGTTCACAGAAACCCTATACAAACATGTTAATAGCTGCACACAGGCAGCTGTACCCACCAGGAAGAAGTACAGACCTAACTCAAAAAACAAACCACCCTGGTAGGACAGAACAGTAATAGACTGTATAACAGAAGGAAGAAAATCATGGCAAAAAATAGGAGATGCAGCGTCCAGCAGGATAAAAACACTCTCATCAAACTAAAGAAACAACTCAGAGCACATATGAACTCTACCAAAGCCAAATTTGAGGTAGATTTGGCCTCCCAGGCCAAGGACAACCACAAGGCATTCTTTAGCTATGTGCACAACCTCAAAGACAATACACAATTGTGTGCAGAGCTAACTGTAAGTGGAGCCACCTATACTGTGCCAGAAGATATAGCAAACCTACTGGCAGACAAATTCAGTTCCAACTTTACTCCTCTCTCCCCCCTTAACCTTCCCTTAGGAAATACCATCAAATATAACGCCACTGCTATCATTAGAGGACAGATCGTTAATGCTCTCTCCAAGTCCAAGACCATTGCATCAGTGGGCCCAGACAGCATCCCTGGATGTCTTCTAAATAGCATGAAACATGATCTATCAGGGACTTTGAAATTTCTATTTAACTGTAGCCTCCAAACAGGCTTCGAGCCTCACGAATGGAGAACAGCAACAGTCATCCCTCTGCACAAAGATGGGCCATCTACAGACCCATAAGTCCAAATATCTGATAAGCAAAGCTATGAAAGAATTATCATGGAAATGATCAATAATGACATAGGAAACCTCCAGACACAGTTACTGGAGAGCCCACATTCTGCCTCTCAGAAGTCATGTTGGGATTAGTGCTTCTGTTTTTTCTTGGTGAGAGAAGGAGTACAGGGACATTATTTCCTGCAGACTGCTGATCACCCGAAAGCCTAATAACTGCTTTATAGGTGACAGCTTGGAATCTGTGCTTATATTCTGGTCCTGGTGAGAGACGGAGCAGAGTGCATTGATTCCTGACTGTTTCTGGTTGGAGAGCGAGTGTCTGTGCTTAGCGTTCCTGATTGGTCTGGTTGCTATTTAAGGCATCTACCAGAAAAAAGGCTACAAGCCTACGGATCATTGCATTATCTGGGACAAGACTGTGGATCACCAAACAGGCTGTTGCCTGCTTCTCTTCTTAGGACTGGTGCTAACATTTTACTTCTGGTGAAAGAAGAAGCAAAGGAGCATTGTATCCCAACAGAGTGAAGCTGTGGTGAGCCCAGCTGTAGTAACCAGGCAGTAGACATTCATGCAACCCCCTCTTTTCATAATTCTTGACAAGCTAATTCTATGTTTTCAGTAAGTACTACTTGATTTGCTTCTAACTTCAGAATATTTGCCTAAATACTTCATCCTTAAATTTTCAGGGTCTGCATATTAGTTTCCCCTTAAGTGTTTGGCAGTGCTCTCTGCAGACTCGGACACCTTGAGTGACATTTTTCCTGTTAAAGCACAATTGAAATTTCTCCAATACCTAGTTGTATACAGAACAACTAGTTTGCAGTGACAAGCAATGTCCACATAGTTGTGAACCGGATACTCTTGACAGTGATTGATATTCTTACTCCACATGTTTAATCAATAAAATAGGGTCTGTTGCCATGGATATGAACTTTCCTACTGTCTCCGTTACTGGCTTGGTGGATATGGGCATCCAGTAGAAATTGCCTCATGTTTACTAACAACCAGTTAATTCTCAAACAAACTGATGTGAGAGATGTAGTTACACAATATGAGTGAACGCAAAGCTCTCACATAAAAGTACTAATGTCAATAAGGTTGTCAGTAGTGCACATGCTGCACCCATCACACACAATTCAAAGCAGACATATAGACAAACATATGCTGAGGCATTTAAGTGCAACTTTCCTAAACCACAAAGACCTCCTAGATAAAGTACACATAACAAATACCCTCAGCATCCCCAAATGCGCTCTTTCAAAACAACACCCACATCAACACATAGAGCTACATCTCATGGAGACTCTACCTCTAAGCCTGTAAGGCAAGACAACAGACAATCCAACATTCTAGTCATGAGACACACTGATGTCCCTTTCACCAAGCTGAGTAGGGAGAAAGTTACGGTCAATTGCTTATCAGGGGCTAGGATCCACCAAATTATGCATGCACTCAGGTCATTGGACCACAATTACCAATATAACTCAGTCATAGTCCATGTGGGATTAAATGACCTGAGATGTACCTGCCTATATTTTAAGGAGAGATATCATGGAGCTCTCAGAATATCTGTCTCAGGCTGTTATGAGCCTAGCATTGAGCAGCATTTTACCTTCTCCAAGGATGATGCCACAATACGAACAAAAGATGATTGACTTTAATAATTGGCTTAGTTTCTGGTGTCATTCTAAGAGGGTGCAATAACTGTCAGCATGGAATGAGATGGTCTTTTGACAGGGATGGTCTGCACCTCTCCCCTCTAGGCTTTCAAATATTAGCTAAAACATTGTCTTCCCTCATAGTGCCTTTTTTAGGCAATGCCAAACTGAAAGTACTTCTGACATAGCAAATCAAAACCAAGAAAATCTGAAGGTATTACTTCTTAATGCTAGGAGTCTAAACAAAAAAACTCCATTCCCTACAAGCTCTCTCTTTACCCCATAGAATGCTGCTGTATGTGCCGTCAATGATACATGGTTTAAAGCATGAAGAGCACACCAGCAGTGCAAGGTTACAATGCTCTCCATACATTTAGGCCAGCTACTTCACAGGCAGAGACTAAAGATGGAGGTGTCTCTATTTACATCAAAAATATACTTCAAGGCTGTTCGAACAGGACAATGCACTTGAGCTGCTTCATGTTCAACTCACCATAGATAAAATTCAGCACCGCTTCTTTGCAAGCTGTAGGTCCCCCGCTATGATCCAGGAAAACCATACCATGTATTTAAACTTATTAGAAACACTAACCATCAAATCCAATACCATATTTATGGGTGAATTGAATTACCCCACTATTAACTTTGAATCCTATACAACACCAAACATACATGCACAGAGATTCCTGGATTTTGTAAACAAACTCCTTGGACCAGATAGTCAATAAACCAACCAGGGGTGCAACCATACTGGATCTGGTCCTCACTAATATGGGAGACTGCTGCATACCCCCTACTGTAATGCCTTCACTGGTAAGGTCAGACCACAAAATGGTCTTCTTTGAAGTAAAAATAAAACCTGGACCCCCAGCTAAGCCTGGAATTTTTAGGAACTATTCTAAGGCTAACCTCCTTCTATTTAGTGAGAACTTGGCAACATTTCAAGCCCCCATAAACTCAGAGAACACTGCTGCCTATGCAAAACTGTTCACAGAAACCCTGTACAAGCATGTTAATAACTGCATAGATGCAGCTGTACCCACCAGGAAGAAGTACAGAACTAACTCAAAAAACAAGCCACCCTGGTAGAATCACAAAATCAATAGGCTGTGTAACAGGAGGAAGAAAATCATGGCAGAAATTAGGAGATGCAGCACCCAGCAGGATAAAAGCACTCTCATCAATCTAAATAAACAACTCAGAGGACAAATAAAGTCTACTAAAGCCAAATTTGAGGTAAATTTCACCTCCTAGCTCAAAGACAACCACAAAGCCTTCTTTAGCTATGTCTGCAACCTCAAAGGCAATAAACAATTGTGTGCAGAGCTCATTGTAAATGGAGCTACCTATGCTGAGCCAGAAGATATAGCAAACCTCCTAGCTAATAAGTTCAGCTCCAACTTTACCCCTCTCTCCCCCTCAACCTTCCCTCAGGAAATATCATCAAATATAACTCCCCCTACTATCACTAGGGAACAGGTCCTTAATGCTCTCTCTAAGACCAAGAACACTGCATCAATGGGTCCAGACAACATCCCAGGATGCCTTCAAAATAGGATGAAACATTACCTATTCAGGGCCTCTGGAATTAATATTTAACTGTAGCCTTCAAACAGGCTTTTTGCCTCATAAATAGAGAAAGGCAACAGTCATCCCTCTGCACAAAGGTGGGCCATCTACAGACCCTAGAAACTACAGACCCGTAAGTCTCACTAGTCTCATATGTAAAGCCATGGAAAGAATTATCAGAGAGATGATCAGTAGAGATACAGTAAACCTCCAAACACTGGACCCAATCCAGTTTGGTTTTGTCAAGGGCAGATCATGCCTACTCAACCTGGTGGACTTCTTTGAGATGGTCACCAAAGCAATGGATGAGGGCAAAATGATTCACACCACCTACCTTGACCTGGCCAAGGCATTTCACACAATACCCCACTCGGGCATTGACAAACTCAAGAGGTTAGGTACAAACCCGTATGTTACCCAGTGGATAGCCAGTTGGCCACAGGACCTAGGAAGTTAGAATTGGAGAGTCCACCTCTACAAAGTGGCCAGTCACAAGCAGAGTCCCTCAGAGATCAATCTTGGGGCTGCACTTTTTTGGCATTTACTTCTTTGAAGTGAAGACCAATGTCAATGGCCTCTGGCTGACAACATTTGCAGATGATTGCAAATTAGGAGCAGTGATTGAATCTCACATTGACACAAATGTTCTCCAGGAAGGGCTGACACAGAAACAACTGCAGCCAGAGCCATGTACTAACACTAAATGCCAAAAAATGTGTAATGGTATCCTTCTGGAAGTCATCCACCTGTGGAAACCATCACATTTACAACACAACCCTAAGAGTTGACCTAACAGTCAGGGACTTGGGGACACACATAGGCAGTAATTTAGCCTATGACTATCATGTGTCTGCAGTGGTGAGGAAATCATTCTATGTTGTGGAACTTATAAAGAAAGGTATGGCATCTAGGTCCAAAGGAAGTCATTTTTCCTCTATATTCAGCATTCATCAGACCTGTCCTCTTTGGTATGTACCTAACCAGGCATATCCAACATTTGGAATGTCCACAGATGTACCTCACTAAAAGAATACATAGTGTAAGTAAATTGTCCTATGCAGACTGCATCAAGGCTCTATTCCTGTATTCTGTCTCCTACAGACTGTTGAGGAGAGATCTATGCCCGGCATACAAGACATTGTCAGACTCCACTCTGATGGACCTCTGGCATATCAGCAAAACAAACAGCACCAGAATTACCCATTCTGAAGACTGTGCCTGTGATACAAATAAGACCTGTTGAAGAGATAGGTATGTATCCCAGAGACTACCTCTTCTCTGGAACAGGCTCTTCATCCATGTGAAGCAGAGTTCCTCCCTAACCCAATTCAAGTTCATCTTGGACAATTGGAAGGAGAACAGGAAATTCATCCCTGGTTTGGTACCTATGTCTGTAATGGACACAGGCCCCTGCTTGTAAAAGTTTCACCTTCCAAGCCCTGCTTACACTTATCAAGGGTCCCAGAACTTGTCAGCGATTTTGGATGCATGGCTAGGCTTAAAAAGGCCCTTGTGGTCATTATCCTACACACCTATGAACCTACATATGACAAAGCAAAAGATGAATTTTCAAGCTTTATAGCTCATGACATTAGCTAAAATGTAATAAGAGAATTAATTTGACTGTTTCCAGTACAAAGACTGATTTTGTGATACAGAGGAACATAGGTATATTAGAAAATAATTGATAAGGATCCTGAAGGATTCAAATTACAGCTAACACTGAGATGAATTAAGGGTCTATATTAGATGCTCAAAGTTACTGAACTTCGAATATATGATAGACACCATATCGTCGAAGTCCAGTAACATGAAATACCTAATAGAAACATTAAAAAAAGTCAGGAAACAAAACTACTTACTGTAAGCAGGGGGTAAGTGCCCCTGCACCCCCCCACACCCCCTGATACTTAAATATACCAACTCCGAGACCGCACTACATTGAAGTAAAAATATAGACCTATGAATTAATATAAGAGAAACAGATGAATACAGGAAACTAAAGCACAGAAATAAAACCTGTTTTTATGTAAGCAAAGAAGGGTCAGCAAAAGGGAAGATAGTTGATAATGATGAGTACAGAACAGTATAACCTTATACATTACTGGCATGCACAATGACAGTGCAGTTCATTTATTATAATTTTTTTCTTACGGGTGGTAAATGCTGCTTAAACAGTCATGCATTTACTGCAATTTTCCAGATGTCCGTTTCCACACACGGCATTGAGAATGATGAAGAGTCTGCTTTGGCACTAGCTAAAGACACTAGGATTTTGGACACTAGAAGAAGCTGTTCTTTTTTCTTGCACATTCATTCCTTAGGTTTTAAGGTCTGTGATGCTCTGCTCCCTTGTCCAGCATGTCCTGAGTATTACACTTGCATATCCAGAGTATATGTCACTCTGCATTATTTTTTGTTGGCCTGCCTGCTTTTAAGAGTCAGTGCAGTGACTGTCTTCCAGTTTGTTTTGCCAGTGTTCAGATACCTATTTGAGGTGTGTGGTACAGGTCTAGCTACACAAAATATTTGCATGATGATGTACCCAGGCTGTAAACATGAATGCCAGCATCTGAACCCCGGCACAAAATTGCTAATGTCCTTTACATGATTCTTGCTGTATAGATGACTCTCTATTTTCTGTAACAAACATGCTACATTCATATTACATGAATACTTAATGTTGCTTCCCAGAGCTTAGGTCATGCTTGAAAAGGGTTACAGGACCATCCCACATACGTGGTTTTCGAATAGAAATAAATAAAGTTTCACCTAATTTTGGAGAACTATTTTATACATGTAGGATACAGAAATCCAAGAGCGTCAGGTAATTTTTCCTGACAAGCACTTTGTTGAAATTGAACAGAGTGAATGCAGACAAATCATCTCATTTTTATCAAAAGTGCTTTCCATTAAAACTAAAACCAATAACATCAATGATATTTTTGTCGAATTCCAGATAATCTTCTTCTTTCAGTTACTCCCATTAGGGGTCACCACAGTGGATCATCAGTTTCCATTTCTTCCTGTCCTCTGCATCTTGCTCTGTCACACCAACCACCTGCATGTCCTCTCTCACCACATCCATAAACCTTACCTTAGGCCTTCCTCTTTTCCTGTTACCTGGCAGCTTCATCCTTAGCATCTTTTTCCCAATATACTCTGCATCCCTCGTCAGCACATGTCCAAATCAACGTAATCTTGCCTATCTGGCTTTGTCTCCAAACCTTCCAACCTGGGCTGACCCTCTAATATTCTTATTCCTAATCCTGTCCACTCTTGTCACACCCAGTGCAAATCTTAACATCTTTAACTCTGTCATGTCTAGCTCTGACGCCTGCCTTTTTGTCAGTGCCACTGTCTCCATCCCATATAACATAGCTGGTCTCACTACCCTCTTGTAGACCTTCCCTTTCACTCTTACTGGTACCAGTCTGTCATCAATCTCTCCTGACACTCTTCTCCACCCACTGCCTCCTGCCTGTACTCTCTTCTTTACCTCTGTTCCACACTCACCATTACTCTGAACTGTTGATCCCAAGTATTTAAACTCATCCACCTTTGCCACCTCTACTACCTGCATCCTCGCCATTCCTCTATCCTCCCTCTTATTCGCACACATATATTCTGTCTTAGTCCTGCTGACCTTTATTCCTCTTCTCTCTAGTGCATATCTCCACCTCTCCAGGGTCTCCTTCACTGGTTCCCTACTCTAACTACAGATCACAATGTCATCTGCAAACATCATAGTCCACGGGGACTCCTGTCTGATCTCATCTGTCAACCTGTCCATCACCATTGCAAATAAGAAAGGGCTCAGAGTTGATCCTTGATGTGGTCCCGCCTCCACCTTAAATGCATCCATCACTCCCACCGCAGACCTCACCACTGTCACACTACCCTCGTACATATCCTGTACCACTCTTACATTCTTTTCTGACACCCCAGACTTCCTCATACAATACCACAACTCTTCTCTAGGCACCCTGTCATATGCTTTCTCTAAGTCTACAAAGACACAATGCAACTCCTTCTGACCTTCTCTGTACTTCTCCATCAACACTCTCAGAGCAAACATCACATCTCTAGTGCTCTTTCCTGGCATGAAACCATACTGCTGATCACTAATCATCACCTCCATTCTTAACTTAGCTTCCACTACTCTTTCCCATAATTTCATGCTGTGACTAATCAATTGAATCCCTCTGTAGTTACTACAGCTCTGCACATCACCCTTATTCTTAAAAATTGGTACCAAAACACTTTTTCTGCATTCGTCAGGCATCCTCTCACTTTCCAAGATTTCATTAAACAATCTAGTTAAAAACTCTACTGCCATTTCACCTAAACACCTCCATGCTTCCACAGGTATGTCATCTAGACCAACAGCCTTTCCGTTCTTCATCCTCTTCATAGCTATCCTTACTTCCTCCTTGCTAATCTACTGCACTTCATAATTCACTATCCCCACATCATCCAACCTTCTCTCCCTCTCATTCCCTTTATTCATCAGCCCATCAAAGTACTCTCTCCATCTGCTCAACACACTCTCCTCGCTGAATTCCAGATGATCTAAAACTGCTAAAACCCATAGTAAAATAGTACCTGCCTTATCTCCAACTACCGCGATCCTCTCAACTCTGAAGCTCTTGCATTTGAGTACACTACATTCATAAAATAGTTCTCCAAAATCAGGTGAAACTTTGTTTATTTAGTTATATTTGAACCACAGTCCTACCCTACTGCACTATACCACCTTCCCAGATATTTAAATCTAATCCTAAAACACCCTCCTGCTATCTAAACTTAAATATCTTGATTTGTAACCCTGTCACTGCCCTCCTGCTCTCACTCAGGGGGGCAAAGCCCTACATCTACACCCTGACTATGATAATCTTTGAGACAGTAGTACCTTGGGGGAAGGGGCAAACTACAACAGCAGCAGTCTCATGTAATAAACTAGTACTTTGACCAAGTACTATCATTTGAACGCATCAATCTCCATTCAGCTGGTAGGATAGCAAATCTAAGTCATGTTGCTAGGCATTGGTATAGTACATCACTGTTCTAGGGAGGCTACTGCTGCTTCATCTTCCTCCTCCTCTTTGCATTTTTTGTCTAAATGCATCACACCATATAAAGAAGTGTTTGCTTCCTAGTACAGAACTCACTCCTATCATTATAAAAAGAGAGTGTCTCTTGTGCTTCACCCCTTCTCCCTTGTGTAAATGGGGTATCCTGGCATGAATAAATACTACTGTAGTCTTAGTGCAGTGTGAACCCACTCCTGAGATGTCAGTCTCTGAGGCTTGCATTTTGTACCCATGTATGCCTTGCATCCCACTGAGTATCATTATCAACTAATCCTTAAGGAATGACTATACCAGCAGATTCTATCCTAGTGAATCAGCTGTATGTACATACTAAATAATTCCTTCCTAATATCCCACTGTAGACTCCTTCTGTGGCATGCATGCAGTCACATGATGACCAAGTCCTCAAACTCATGAACTTGTACTTGCTAAAATACGTTATGCCCACATAATGCAGCTGTGGTCTGGGTTTCCTTTGAATTAACAAGCAGTGAAGCACTACTTTTGGAGTGGAGTATGTTAATAGTGGTGTTCAGAGATGAAATCTTCTACATAAATGATGGTGGTGGGTAGTTTACCCCCAACAAAAAAGTCAAGTTTGAAAAGCATATCAGCCAAATTACTTTCAGCTGACATGGTCTTAAATACATGGTCTTAAATGAAAAAGAGCTTGTGGTATGGAACTCTCTCTCTGTATCCATACGGCTGACAAAGATCTTCAAACTATTGTTTGAACTCTTAAATGGCATTGAAGAACTGTGGTATTACTGCTGAAACTGGGCACAGTGGTATTACTTGTGAACCTGGTCATGTAGGTATTACTTGTGAAACTGGGCATGGTGGTATTACTGGTGAACCTGGTCATGGAGGTATTACTTGTGAAACTGGGCACAGTGGTATTACTAGTGAACCTGGTCATGGAGGTATTACTTGTGAAACTGGGCACAGTGGTATTACTTGTGAAACTGGGCACAGAGGTATTACTTGTGAAACTGGGCACGGTGGTATTACTTGTGAAACTGAGCACAGTGGTATTACTAGTGAACCTGGTCATGGAGGTATTACTTGTGAAACTTAGCACAGTGGTATTACTAGTGAACCTGGTCATGGAGGTATTACTTTTAAAACTTGGCACAGCAGTATTACTAGTGAACCTGGTCATGGAGGTATTACTTGTGAAACTGGGCACAGTGGTATTACTAGTAAACCTGGTCATGCAGGTATTACTTGTGAAACTGGGCACATTGGTGTTACTAGTGAACCTGGTCATGGAGGTATTACTTGTGAAACTGTGCACAGTGGTATTACTAGTGAACCTGGTCATGGAGGTATTACTTGTGAAACTGGGCACGGTGGTATTACTAGTGAACCTGGTCATGGAGGTATTATTTGTGAAACTGGGCATGTGGTTTTCTTGTCTATCAGCACCACAATATAGTTATCTACAAGAACATGCTGCTCATCTGTCATGTCATTTGGACTGTGATATTAAACAAAACCACAGCCATCAGGTTGATAAGCATGTTGATTCAGTGATAAGATCTTTACCTCACAGCTCCAGGGTCTGGAGTTCAAGTGAACATCTAGGGGGGGGGTACAATCTACCCTCTGATCACAGTCTATGTGGGGTTTTGCATGCTATCTGTATGTCTCTGTGGATTTTCTCTGGATACTTTAGTTTCACCCCAATTCCCAAATAACATGCTTGTTAACTTCCTACTTTACATTTTCATAGAACTACACATATACTGTATTTACTCTTGCCACTGTAATCCAGATCATGGCTGAAAGGATTCCACAGTGTAACCCAATTAGCTGGTTAACAAATGCCAGCATGTAGCCACCATTTTATTAGATCTGGAGATAACATAAGGGTATCCCTTTAAGGCATCGGTACACTAGTAATTATTAATCTCAGAGCTCTTAAACTTCTTGTGATTCTTCTTGAATCTAGAACAGAAAAATGGAACATTTTAGAATTATGGCTCATGTTTTCTATTCAGAAATAGCTTTGAGTGGGGGCGTGGCATAGATGCCAGATTACTAGCAGAACTAAATTTTAGCTCTGCCTACAATATATTATTTTGACAGGAAATTCTAATTAATTTTTTAAGAAAACTTCTCAAATATATATGAGAAGATACATAATTGTAAGATCTTTATTATTTTTCAAAAATTAGTACTGAAATAGAAAGTTTTATTATTTTTTCCTGTGAAGAAGTTTTCTACAAGGGATTCAGATATGACTAACTCAAAGAATTCATATCAGGAAAGTGTGGTGAAAAAGGAGTTACAAACTATAATAACAAATATCCAAGAGCTTTCTCTTAAAATGGATAAACTGGAAAATAAAACTGACCACATAAAACAGGATTGTAGTAAGCTGCTGGACCTTCTAAATGAGGTAATCAAAAAACATTCAGAACAAATATCTTCTATTGAAAAAAGCTGTAAGTGACATGGATGGCAGACTGAGTGTGAGAGTCATAATGATTTTCTTCTGAAACAAAATACAAAACTACTAGAAAAAGTGGAAGACCTAGAGAGTATATCAAGGAGAAATATTATCAGAATTTATGGAGTACCTGAAAAAGAAGAAGGCAATAATATGATACAATTTCTGAACAAATGGTTACCTTGCCTGAATCTGTTTAATTCAGAATCGAAAGAGTCCACTGGTCTTTATCAAAACCAACTTCAACTACTGGATCCTCTAACCCTAGATCCAGCATAATAAGATTTTTGTCTTCCCAAGATAAAGATTTGGTAATGAAATCTGCATGGACAAAACTCTCCTATTAAAATAATTCATTTTGACAATGATTACACCTCTTCCATCATCTCTAGAAGAAAATAATGTGTTCCCTTAATAAAGCCTCTCAAAAAGTCCAACATCAAAGCTCAGATACTTTTTCTTGCCAGGATAAATAATATTTCTACCAGATGGTGAGAAGATCTTCAACTCTCTACTAGAAGCCATAGATTTTATTCAAAAGAAAAACATATTAATTGATATAAAAGATATGGATTGGTCTACACAAAGTCTGAAGAGACATGCAACAAAAAATGGATGGACTGTCAAAGGAGCAGCAAATAAAAAAATAAAGGACAAATAAATAGGTTATTGTTAAATGTAAAATACTATAAACTCAAAGTTCATTACCTAGTTTTTTGCTGAGAAACTTCAACTAGTTTTTTTTTTTTTGTTGACAGTGCTCTCTGATTGTTCTAATTATTTTACTTATACATTCACTTTCTTGTTGTTAGGGTACAAAGCTAATTAGTAACATTATTGTTATATGATATCCTAAGGGAACTACATTATTGTGTGTGAATGGTGGGGTAATGTTATAGTACACAGTAAACATATAATCCCAATGATAGTTAGGAAGAGAGCTACTGTGGATTGGAGAATGGGGAGGGGAAGAAAAAAAGGAAGGGAGTCATAACATTTTAATATGGCATGAATAATGTGATAGTAATTAACTAAATGTTTTTCTTATTTAATAATTTCTTTGTGGGATAAACAATTCTATCTTTCCCTTTTCTCCATTTTGTTGCCATATTGTATAGGGCTCACTGTGTCAGGATTGACTTTATTCCCTTTTCCCCATTTTGTTGCCATATAGTATAGGGCTCACTGTGTCGGGATTGACTAATATTGAAGTGTGCAGTTAAAGCAATAGTGTTGTTTTTCCCTAAATGTGTGAAAGAAATGCCAACTATGTGCTATATAATTGTATGATTGTTTAGCTGACTGTTTATCTGACTGTAAATGTAGTAATAGAAATTGTTTTTATGCTGACTAATAGGTTTAAAGGACAATGATGATGTTTGATGGTGAACAGAAGGACAAAAAAGGCTTTGTTGGCTTGGTTGAATGTTGGCTGTTACTGTTCCTCACCGTTGAAGGTGCTCGAGTGCTTATTCATTTCTCACAGAGACAAAAAAGCTTCACATTTTGTAGTTCCCACTGGAGGGTCTTTTTTTTAGCTCCTGTGAGTGTTATGGACTAGAGCGAGCAAGTATAAGATGCTAGTGATGATTTTAAGAAGCCAGTTGCAAGGAAACACTGAATAGAAATGTGTGACCTTTCAACCCACACACAGCTTCAGATTGTGGAAACGGCTACAGACAGAATTTGGAATGAATGAAATGAACATTAAAAGATATTTTGGTTCATAAGCTTCAAAAAGGTATGGAAATAGTATAAAGAATTATCTTAAAGCTATTACAAAGCTTATATTGTGTAATGTTTGCACAGTTTTGAGCTTAACATAAGAAATTAAAGTTGAATGAATGCTATTTGTTAAACAGAAAACAGTGATGGGGTGGATGGGAGAGAAGATAAGAAATTGAAAGAATGTCATTAAAATAAAAACAAATGTCAGTTTGGACATATAAATGGGCAGCATATAAAGTAAACACAAATTTTAAATATATACATACCTTTCTTATTACTGAAACTATAATCAGGCAGAAATATGTATTAAGATGTCATGTAACAGTAACTGATGAACTGCAATACATTTAATGTTAACTGTAACGCAAGATATGTTGAAATGATGCAAATTTGGCAAATGACTACAAATACAGATGGTGGTTATTAAAATGATCATACCTTTAAACAAACATTATCAGAATATTTTTTTTCCTTCTTGTTTTATAGTATGCTAGGTTGATGACAAATGCATAACATATGCATCTATATAGATAATGAAGGAAAGTATATAGCTTCTAAATATAATATAAAATGTATTTATGGTGTTGAAATAACAGTAGTGATGACCATAGTGGAAATACCTTTGATGTAATGAATGAAAATAGTCCAAAAAGTATTACAGTTTGATTTATGGTTAAACAGCTTAGCTCATACGTTTCAATTTCTAATAAGAGGTGTAGTCACAATATCATATTTAAAGTTCGGGTATCAATTACATACTTAAATGGCAATATATGTATTGATGGTAGTAAATGTAATGCAAATGGGGCTAGACTAGCCCATTTTTTTTAAATCTTCCTTGTTTGTATTATGTATTAACCTTCTTATGAATCTTGAACTATACAAGTACTATCATTCTCAGGTTATAAATATGTAAGGGGACAATATTTAATTGAATATAAGACGATCATGTTTAGAGCCTCATTTCAAGATAGGTTTCATATTTCAAAGATAATTTCACATTGTTACATTTTAGAGAGGTTGGTTATATGCATTGCTGAAACTGGTCCTATTGTGATTAAATAGTAAACTTTTTAAGTTCATGTTTGATTGGGTTACTTTAAAAATTTCTAATTGATTAAACTATATATAATTGAAGCAGAAGCTAATTGTGTTGTAATTGGTGTGTGAGATGTGGAAAGTTGGTGGTTTGGTTAAATTTTTAATCAAACCTGAAACATTATGTTCCATGTGTGTAATTGTATATAGTTATTTGTTTCAAAAGTCATTAGTTAAATTTCTTGATTCATCCATGATAGGAAATTCTAGGAGATATTTCAGGTTATTGTATACGAGATGTATTATAGATGTTCTAAATATAATTTAAGTGTATGATGGTTTAAAAATGCTTACCGCTCAATGTTAATGGCTTAAATAACAAAAGAGCTGGTTTGCTTAAGCTTATCAAAATGCATAAAGCACATATAATTCTTTTGCAAGAAACTCATTTATTGAAAAAAGATTTAGATAAACTATCTTTTAATGGTTATACAGTACTTACTGATTCTTGCTATAAAAATAAAAGAGGCACACTTATAGGGTCTATATTATATTAGTGAACACTTGAAATTGCGAATACTATATAATCGACCCAAACACTACAAAAATGCAAAATGTCGAATGTACGGATCAGGAAAAAAAAAATGCTGATCTGTATAAAAAAAAAAAAACACAAAATAAAGTGGGGGGGCTTTGCCCCAACACCCCCTACTTAAATATACCAACTCCGAAATTGCACCACAGTGGAGGAAATGGCAAAGTCCTGAAGACGGCCCAGTGATTTTTTTCCCTAGGAAAAAAATTGCTGTTCCGTGCTTTCAGCATTTTACCATTTCGCGTAATCACGTTTGACAAAACAGCATTCACAACTTTAAGTATTCAGTTAAATAATAGGAACCCACCCTTATACTGTGGCATAACACCTACATAATCCCTAAAATATTAAACTCATTCTCAGATAAGGATGAAATGTTAAGTTTAGTGGTGCTAGAAATTAATAAGAAATGTTACAGGTTGGTAAGCTCTTACTGCATCCCTGGGTTAGGAACTAAATATCTGAACAAATATGTTGATACTATTGCATTATATGCAAAGGGTGAAATTATATTGGCTAGAGATTTCAATTGCTTATTAACAGATAGGGATACTTCTAGAACCAGTAAAGTTAAATGACACAATCTAAAAAATTAAATAATTTTATTGCCTCAATGAATCTTAGAGACATATACAATTTAAAACTACAAAGTTTGTTTAACTATACACATTACTCATTTAGGTTTGGTACCCAAACAAACACTGACAAGGTTTTCATTCTGAATGGCTCTTATTCAAATATAAGTGATATTTTAATAATGTCATGCCCATTTTCTGACCATAATGTTTTTTTTAAGTTTGTCTATAAAAAACAATGACTTGATAATTTTGCAAAGAATCCCAATGTACATAACAAAAATGAAAGGTTTTAGGGAATATATTATAAATGAAATAGATGCATTTGTAGAAATCAATAATAATGGGGAGGTAACACACACTGTATTATGGGACACATTAAAAGTCTAACTGTATGGTAGAGTTAAAAATTGGTATCTTCAAAAAAGAAAAGAATGGGACAAAGAACTATCAGAATTACAAATCAAAATAGATAAGTTAAAATTAAATTTAAAACCCAATGATATAGCAGTACACACATATCAAACTTAAAAATACTTAGAAATATTAAATCACAAAGTTGCTATAAACTTAGAAAAATTTAAATTACTATCTTATTCTGTAAATTCTAGGCATTTACATAAATTAGCTATTCGATCCAAACAGATCAATAAACTAAACCATATCAATGAAATCAAATATAAGAGTAATAACTCTGTAAAAACTGATTTAAAAGGTATATTAGAAGCAATAAATATATTATAAATCAATCAATGATGCATCTCCACCTCTAGAGACAGACAATATAGTGGATAATTTTCTTCGAAAAAATATAAATACCAAGTTGTCAAATCAACAAAATAACATTCTAAATTAACAAACATTAATAGAATTGAAAGAACAAATTAAAAATTTAAAAAACAACAAAGCCCCACAATTAGATGGGATAATCCCAGAAATGTATAAGATTCTTCCTGATCAGATACTAAAAATTCTATTAAGTACATTCTCCATGGTTAAACAAGAAGCAAAAATTCCCCCCATTCTTGAAAGTACTCAATCATTTCTCCTATTTTGAAACAAGGTAAAGACCCCAAATCATGTTCATCCTATAGACCTATTTCCTTATTAAACATTGATTACAAAATGTTCATGTCCATTTGGGCTACGATATTAAAAATAAATACTGCCTAATTTAATAGATTTTGACCAAGCAGGTTTTATTTTACACAGGAAAGTCCATGATAATATTATTAAATTATCTTTAATTGATACTGAGAACAAAATCAAGAGACAACTAACTGTTATAAGTTTGGATATAGACAAAGCCTTTGACTCCATTAGTTTGTCTTATTTACATAACATTTTTGATAGTTATAATTTTTCCCCAGAATTTACTAATTTAATTCTGAAACTATACAATGAATCTCAAGCATATATTAAAATTGGTTCATGCTTATCATCACCATTAAAAATTCTAAAAGGAACTAAACAAGGATGTCCGATGTCCCCATTATTGTTTGCTCTATCAGTTAGACCTTTTGCTACATATATTAGAAATTATACAAATATAAAAGGATTTTATTTAAATAGGGAATATTGTCCAAAAATCCAGTTATTTACAGATGATATTCTACTAACATCTGGTGATATAGACTTTTCTATACAATATATTATAGATGCTATGAATTACTTTGGAAAAATCTCAGGTCTAAAATTCAACCAAAATAAAACCAAAACATTATTAATCAATAAATAGAACCCTACTAAAGTAGAAAACATTTAATTGGGAAAAATATAATAAATTAAATTAAATTATACCAATCTAATAAGTATAATCACTGATTTAACTAAAAAATGGAACAAAATGTTTTTCACTCTGGAGGACAGACTTACATTAATAAAAATTATTATTTTGCCTAAAACTTTATTCTATACACAATCTTTAATGTTATCCCCACCTAAAAAAATATTTAAACAGATAGATTCCTTATTACTTAAATTTCTTTGGTTTCCATGGAAACCAAGAGTAGGATATAAATGGCATGTTAGAGTCTGGAATAGCAATGGGATTGGATTCCCTAATATTGAATTATACTCTAAATCTGTTAATATTAATATAATGTTACACTGGATAAGTTCTATATTTACTTCTAGTTGGAAACAGCTGCATGGGATCCATATAACTGCTACTAGAAGCACTGAAACTCAAATTAATGATTCATTTGGAATCAGTAAAATATACTGGGTACGTGAGTATTGTCTATACAATAAGAGATTTAGCAACTTCGCATATGGTATAAATCAAAATTTTTGCACAATTAAAAACATAATGGATAATAATTATAATTTAAAACAAACACTCTCTCTTATATTTCCCATAGCCTACACTCCAGATTGTCTAAATTCCTTTCATATTAAAAACATGTCAAATCTTAAAGATAATGAATTAAAATTCTGGCACCAGTTTATAGATAAAAACAAAATTCAATTAATACATTTTCTTTTAGCCAGATATAATGTTAGCCAAGACAATTGGTTATGTTTACAATTACTATGGCAATTTATTGAATGTAAAGTGAGAGTATCAATAAATCTAGAAACAGATTCTATACCAAGGCTTTTACAATTATTTGTGTGTTGTCATTTGATGAACACTGAACATAAACTGAGCATATCACCCATATATAAAATCCTACGTAATGAATTGTTTTCATTTGACTCAGCTTTTTGTAATTACTCTATAAAGGTTAATGGAGAAACTTTGTCAAATGAAAATATGAAACTGTTATTAAATTCAATAAATAACACCACATCGTCATTATATTGGAAATTATTTACCTGGAAATTCATAAATAGAAACTTTTATACTCCACACAAGATTGCACTTATATCCAAAAGTAAAGAAACAAAATGCTGGAGATGTGGTGAAATTCTTGAAGCTAACTGGGTTCATATGTTCATTGAATGTAGAACTCTTACACATTCCTGGAATGACTTTAGACATTTTATAAAAGCTTTGTGGTCAGATAAGTGTCAAATTACTAGTTTTTTGATCTTATTTAATGTATCTACCCCAAGTTTAATTCCCAAATATCAGTTACCAATTCTTTGGTCAATTTTAACTATTGCCAGAAAGATTATTGAATTGGAAAAATAAGCAAGATCTTATTTTTGCTGATTTTATTAGACTAGCAAAATGTGTATGTAAAAAGGAAATGCAAATCATTTGTTATAGAACATCTAATGTAACACACAAAAAAATAGCTTGGCAAAAACTGTAAAATGTATTATAAGTTCATAGGTAGGTACTAGGCTATCTGCCCGAGGGCATTTATAAGCCTAGCCAGTGTGTGTCAGCTTTCGCCATTCCATTGATTAATTAACTGATCCTCTGTCAAACAGAGCCAATGAAGTGATCCCAGGGGTGTAGTTTCGGTTACCGATTCACTCGTCAAGGTTTCTCTTAAAGAGTGTTAGTGAGGGACTCTGCCTAATATAATTTGGAATTTTGTTCCAAAGCATGGGGAGTCTCTGTGACAGGAATCTATCCCTCCAGAATGTTCTATTTATTGTTGTGGTAAGGTTTAGCTCACTAGAGCGTGTGGCTGGTTCTCATTAATAAAGTTACTGTTTGTCATGGATGATTGTATATAGTGTAAATA
This sequence comes from Protopterus annectens, assembly GCF_019279795.1. Classification (NCBI taxonomy): domain Eukaryota; kingdom Metazoa; phylum Chordata; order Ceratodontiformes; family Protopteridae; genus Protopterus; species Protopterus annectens. The sequence goes on from NC_056749.1 coordinate 735,441,956, forward strand.
GTTGTTTATTCGGTATATATTGTATGTTTTGAAATATATTGATTGTTAATGTCTAACTGAAAAATCAAATAAAACATTTTTGAGAAAAAAAGATATAGGTTTGAGTGACTGATGCACAATCAAGGTGAACAGACACTAAAAAAAAGACAGGACAACAAGGAACCATCTAGCTATAGATTGCTATGGTGAATGATCCTCTAACAGATGTCAGAACTTGTTAAACCTCTATAGTGATCTCAAATGATATTTTCAATCTAATGGACTGGTGGCTGTCCCATGGATTGTTTAAATCTCAGGTCTTATTAGAAGATAAGGTAAATATAAGCTGTCAAAACTCATGAACTGTTACTGAGCCCATTGCATATGATATTGAAATATAGAACACACAAAATATTACATGAAAAGATATATAAAATTACACAGTATTGTTGCCCAGGTGTTCTACACTGAAACCCATTGCTACCTAAAATGTTAAAGTGGTTATGTAATGTTTCCCATTATCAACCCACATTCACTAATGAAGTACATCTATTCATTTCTGGGTCTAGAAATGAATGGCTGTCTATGTGAATTCATATGAAATCTGTGAAGTAGAGGAACAGACACTTTCAGAAACTGTTATAATGTGCTTGGTTTATTTGTTTTGTAGTTCCCTGGGAGCAAGGAGAACAACATTATAACTTTGTGAGATTTTATCCCTCTGCTCCAAGGCTTCAGCAACCTCAGACTGTGAATAATAAAGTAGCGGAATATGAGAACTATCCTTGTGTAAAAAATATGAAAAGTGATTAATGGTAATGAATAAATGGGCATTCACTGAAACTACAGTAGTTTTGAATAAGTGTCTTTCAAAAGAAACACTTCAAATTGTTGCAGCTGAAATACACATATAGATAGTCATCCATTTTTCAACACTTCCAGTGTGCATTGGCTTATAGCTACTTAATAGACATGCAGTCCTGGAGACAATTTAAGAACCTTGTCCAAATTTGCAGTTGCCTTAAACCACTAACTAGTTAACTGACTTGCTTTAGGTTACTTTGGAGGCCTTCCTGTATGTATACATTCATAGGTCCTTACAAAGCATGCAGTCCTGGAGACCATTAAGGAATCTTGCCCAAATTCACAACTGCCTAAATGCAAATGTAACTTGCTCAAGGTCACACAGAAGGCATATGAAGGTGGAAAGTTTCAAACCTTGTACCTTTGGAAGAGAAGCAGCTCATTAACAAGTGAGAACTTTATTGGTTTGTACTAGCTGCCATACATAGTTCCCTGATCAATTTCTTGTAGTGCATATGATACATGTTCAGCTTGAAATTATGTATTTATTTGCTTGTTTTAAGAATCAAAAGCTTGTAGTTGTTTATTCATGTGTAGCAAGTTCTGGTTATCGTTTTTGAGAGCTTATGCATTAGTGGAAATGATACAGTGGAGCCATTACGATGGATGTTTTGGTGTTTTAAGGTGCAAGACTTTAAGAAAAAAACATGTGATATTATATTATATTATATTACATTATATTACATTATAGTCTACAACACAAGAAACAATTTCTCCTTCTAGTGTCCACTCTCAATGAATCCATCCTGATCCTGCCTTGATCTTATCATGTTTAACGTGTTGCGTAATGAGTAGCAAGATAAGCTCCAAACATTTTTTTTTTTGTTGGGAGGGGAGAGAAGAGGGTGAGGCTGACCAAGCTACATTGGTCACCTAACGACCAGGCATTCAGCAGTGAAAATCGTCTCTAGATCTAGTCTCAGGAGTGGGTTCCATTATACCTCTTCTGGCTGAGACTCCATATTCTTTGAAGAACAATCATGTGGTTCAAGGCTGCAAAGAGCACCCCAGCTGTGCGAGGCTACAATGCCTTCCACATGTTCAGACCCCAGAATGAGTGTGAAAGAACCAAAAGGTGGAGGTGTATCCATCTTCATTAATGCCAAATACACCTTGACACTGGTAAAACTGTACGATTCTTTTGAGCTAATCCAGGACCAACTAACTATAGATAAAACACCCTACCACATCACTGCCAGTTACAGGTCCCCAACCAAGACTCAAGAGAAGCACACCACCTAGCTGGGCTTACTGGAGTCACTCACTATACAGCCAAATACTTTGGTCATTGGAGATTTCAACTGTCCTTCCACTGACTGGGTGACATACATGAGCATAAACATGCTCGCCCTGGGGTTCGTGGACTTTGTCAATATAGATGCCCAGGAACAGCTACTCTACACCCCCACAAGGAGCTCAAATGTCCTAGACTTAGTACTCACCAACATGGGGAAGGGGTCACTGCACTACCCCCAGTCTGTTGCCCTCCCAACTAAGGTCAGACCATAAGTCTGTCTCGTTTGAAGTAATGGTCAGACCTGACACCCCCACAGGAGTAAAATAACTGAAAAATTTCTCCAAAGGAAACTACAGCCTAGTAGCAGATTATATAAAAAATGTCAAACCCCCTACTAACACAACCACCAATGACTCCTATGCAGAGGAGTACACAAATGCCCTGTATAACCACCTAAACAACTGTGTACACTTGGCTGTATCTGTCTGGATCAAAACCAGGTCCTCCAGAAAAAAACAAGCCACCCTGGTGGACCTCAAGTATAAATAGGTTATATAACAAAAGGAAGAAACTAACATCTAAGAACTCACTCAGCAGAAGAAGAATAACCTCCACAGCTTGAACAAACAAATTCGATATCTTGTAAAGTCCTCTAAAGCTAGTTAAGAAGCTAAATTACAGTCCCTAGCTAAAGACAATCATAAGACATTCTTTAGCTACATCTTAAATCTAAAAGGGAACATCCAACTATGTGCCGAACATATAGTGGATGGTACCTCTCATACTGAACCTGATGAAATTTCAAACCTGCTAGCTGACAGATTTGGGGCAAACTTTACCCCCCCCCCCCCGTCCCCACCAGCAATACCCTAAAGCATACCTGACACCAGTCCTCTGGCCTTGTATCTCCAAAGAGCAGATCATATCTGCAATTTCCAAGGCCAAAAACACAGCTTCTATTGGACCAGATAACATCCTAGGCTGCTTACTAAACAATCTATAACAAGACCTAGTGGAACCACTTGGCATTCTCTTTAACCTCAGATAGAGGACTGGCTTTGTTCCAGCAGAGTGGAGAATGGCAACAGTAATCCCCTTGCACAAAGGATCCATCAACTGACCCTGGGAACTATACACCCATGAGCCTAACCAGCCTTATCTGCAAGGTCATGGAAAGGATAATGGAGCTTATCAACAAGGACATAGATGAATTTCAAACTCTTGACCTGACCAAGTTTGTCTTTGTTAAGAGTAAATCATGCTTATTGAACCTGGTGGGCTTCTTCTAGACTGTCACCAAAGTCCTGGATGAAGGCAAAACAGAACATACTGCCTATCTTGATTTAGCCAAAGCTTTTGACACAATCCCCCACTCAGGTATTATTGAGAAACTTTCCCAGCTGGGGATAAACTCATACATCACTAGATGGGTAGCCAACTGGCTCACTAACAAAATCCATACTGTCAAAGTTGGGGATTTCACCTCTACCAGTAGACCAGTTACCAGTGGCATACCACAAGGATCTCTGCTGGGCCCTCTACTGTTTGTAATCTATTTCTCAGAAGTCCAGGTAACAGTAGATGGCCTGTGGCTTACCAAGTGATGATTGCAAACTGGGTGGAATCAGTGAGTCCACAAATGATGTTAACATATTACAAAAGGGGCTAACACTGACAAATAATTGTTGCAAAGCCCCAGACTAAAACTAAACACAAAAAATGCATTATTATCCCCTTTGGCAAAGAGGAAGTCCCTGCAAATTACAGTACTGACAGCACCCCGTAAACTCAAACCCAGTGATGCAAGACTTGGGAACACAGGTTGATAGCAATCTAAACTTCGATCACCACTTGTCTAGAGAAGTAAGGAAAGCCTTCTATGTTGAGTATTGCATTCATAAGGGCATCACATCCAGGACTCAGGATGTTATAACTCTTCTGTACTCGTACCTCATCAGACCACTAAGAGAGTGCAATGCTACCTTTTGCATGTACCTCACCAGACATCTGCAGCAGCAAGAGAGACCACAGATGTTTCTCACCAAGAAAATTCAGGGCCTCCAAAACATGACCTACATGGAAAGACTGAAAGCCCTGTCACTGTACTCTGTATCCTACAAGCTGCTGAGAGGTAACTTGCACCTGGATTACAGAGCAGTATCTGACCCTGTCTTAATGGAAATGCTACAAATCAGCAAATCAAATGGGACAAGAGTAACTCGCTCCAGGGATCTCAACCTAGCCTGTGACATTAACAAAACATGCTGGAGATATTGATATATCCCCCAGAGATTTATGCTCCTCTGGAATAAATGCCCAATTCACATGAAGCAGAACTCCTCAATGACCTTATTCAAGCACAACATAGACAACTGGATGGGAGACCGTAAATTCACCCTGGGTTGACACCTATGTCACTCATGGACAGGGGCAATTGGTGCTGATCATAGGCTTGCTCTGCGAATAATGACCATCTAACCATAGTCAGTTAGGAAACATGGGTATTACATTGTGGTGTTACTTTATTTTATTCTTACTAAAGTGTCGGCCATTTTCTGCTGAGGTTGGATTGTTATTTTACTATTTATTTTTTGGTGAGGTTTCGGTGTTTGCACATCTTTATTGTATTCCTAGGCTTGTAAAGGGCCTAGAGCCATTAGGCTAGTAACCTCCTATAAACCTGTGAACCTATGAAGTCAGTTCCTTGGTATGATATAGTTGCTAACAGGGCAAACTTAAGGTGATTACAAGTTGCAAAGAGGAAGATTCTGTATATTGTTTGTGCATGTGCACTCAGAACATGGTCAGTCTTCAATGTTCTTGGACACTGTGGCAACAGTGCTTGATAGGGTACCATCTATTGACTCCATATCTACTGAGCCTACAGGTCAAACACGGTACTAATCCATCAGTCGATCACCATGTGGTTGTAGGTTTTGTTATCCAGCTGCAGCAGCATCTGGACAGGCACAGAAAATCCAAGCACATCACAGAATTATCTTAGGAATGTCAAACAGATGCTTCTTGGTTGACAGAGTTGAACTCAAAACATTACAAGGCATTTATATATATATATATATATATATATATATATATATACATATGTATAAATTTAGCTTTAAAATGTCATGGCTGCAGTGTGTGACACTCAGATATGTGAAAGTCAGTTTGCACATATTTGTATTAGCAAAAAAAAAAAATATGCCAAAGTCACAACAGCGAATGGTAGTGTGTTTTCGCTGTTGTGAATTTGGCATTTTGTGTGGAGATCACACTATAGTGGGGATCAGGAAATGTATCCTTTACCACATGGTAGTGTGATCTTGGAGTTTGTATATATAAGTAGCAGGGGGTGTGGGGCACTGGATGTCGAGGTAAGTTAGAAAAATATCAGCAATTCGATTTCGAATTGTTGAAATTTTTGTTTCGTTATATTGATTGGTTGCTATCATAAATTTTGACAATGTTTTTTGAGTATGTCATTACTCACAAAAAACATTTTCAAAATAAATTTTGATAGTAAACCATATATATATATATATATATATATATATATATATATATATATATATAGGGCTTGCCCCCCTGCTTATATGTAGTGTAGGGTTATGTGATTTGTGTGCTGTGGGTGGAATGGTGTGTGTGTTATGTGGTGTATGGTGTATGTATGTTCGTGATTTTGTGATTCGTGATTGTGAATGGTTCGTCTTCATAGTTTTGAAATGCTGAAATTCGAGATTTCAGCATTTTGAGATATGAAGTGAAACCACACACACACACACACACACACACACACACACACACACACACACACACACACACACACACACACACACACACAAGGAAAGGTTAAACATAGAGACTGAACACTGATCAACACTTCTGTGGTTGAAATAGTGGCAAAGAGTTGTGGCCAGAAGTTGTGGAGATAAACATAACACCCGCTAGTAGACGCTTTTTTTTTTAAGAGAAGCTGTTAAGTTAAGAATGAAGACTTTCATGTAATCCTAACAACACTGAGGGGGCCTCCACATCTGAAAAATAAAACATTTTTTTGAGACCGTAAGAAATATCTTCTTAATAGTTACAAAGAGGTTCTATCAAACTATTCTGTGATTCGGGTGGGGGTGAGCGTTTGCTCTGGTTGTATCAGCAAAGATGGGGAGATGTTGTTTTTGACTGTGGACATTACCCGGTGAACATGACTTTCTTTAAGAAAGCAGCACCAGAAGCAACTAAATGAACTGTGACCATTTCTATTTATGAGGTCATTATGGCAATTAAAAAGTTCCAATGGTAACAAGATGCCAGAAAAGTTGATGAGACAGGCCTGGGAATGCAGACGATGGTGGATATTGTTAGGAGTCATGGTTAATAAACATTTTTAAACATTTTTTAATGTTGCATAAAAGACAGGGTTAATGCCTTTGGTTCAGCAAACATGGGTGGTGACCATCATTTTCAAGACAGAAAAACTTAGGAATGTGTGCTCCAAGTACAGATGTACCACAGCTTTCGGCCTCCACAGGAAACTGCATTTCAGGATGCTAGAAAGGCAACCAGGAATTGATCCTCTAATTCAGGACTAGCATTGTGAATTTTGACCTGCCTGTGCAACAGTGGCTCAACTTGATGTGCTTGAGTGGATACTTAAGGTGTCATAGCAGTTTCCCCTGTATTGTTTACATGTCTTCTGTGGACCTGCAGAAAACATATGACCATGTACCCCAAAATGCCATGACAGATATATTTGGACAGCATAGGTTTTCAGGTCACTGCTATTGGAAGCATAGCTATGGCAAGGTGATCCCAGGCACAAAGTGTTGGGAAGAAGCAATTGGTCATCCATCATCCTGTTTTTTTCTTTTTTGGCTGTTCAGTTTAGAAGAGAGGGGACATTCCTTGAGAATGTCTAGGGGACCCACATGATAAGCTGGGGAATGTTGCAGATAATGGGGAGGTTTTGTCTACTCTGCTGAGCTTGGCACCAATATGCCCCTCAGTAAAGCCAGTAGTTTGATAAATGGATGGACATCCATGGAGTCCTTCTTACAATAAGTAAGGCCATCGGTATAATGCCTGCTAAAAAGGGTTGTCTTTTATGTTTCTTGGGGATTTGGGATTTAAACAGAACACTTTTATATGTTTTTTACCTTCAGAAGGAAATGTCTAAATGCAACATTATTTTTTAGAATAAGGACTTCTTTTATGCTATGTTATTAAAAACAATGGGCCCCAGATTTGACCACCCTTCCTAGAATTAAACAGACAATGTTAAATGCATTGTCATCACCCACTCCCAATCCTGCTATATATACAGAGAGAGAGAGAGAATAGCAAACCAAACAAAGTAATGTTAGTAAGTCAGGTGTCTTTCATTTTGTCCATCTCAGACCATTACTTTATAAGGCTGCCCACAGCTCTCAATGAATCAGTGACAAATCTCAACAAAATCAGGCACAAATCCAGACATAATAAGGGACACTTTTAGAATATTAATACTATTAATCTGAAACATTGACAGTACAAGAGAATGTGAAATAATATAGATTTTCTGAAGTAAAATAAGTTTTGTATGTTTAATTATTGTCATTATTTATTAAACGTAATTCACCACCTTTCCTCCAAAAGTCACCAGTTTTAGAAGGGTTTAAGAGGAAGAGGAACAGAGCTAAAATATGAGCCAAAATCAGATAGAGTTGAGAGTTAATGGGTTGCCTTCCTCCCAGATATCCCAAGTGGGACACATGAGGTGTGGCCAAATACATGACACCATAGTAGGTGTCACCCAGACTACACTTCAACAGCTCTGGAGCAAATTGAATTAACCTGGGAGTTCCCCGGCACTGCAAAACCCACAGAAGCCATTCGATACATATATGTGATGTATTCTTCATTGCCAGCTCTTTAAACAAATCTGGAACCTAGCTGGTTTCCTTCCTCTTACAGCACACGCTGCTTGCACCTACTGCCTGGGATACTGTAACACAGCAGTGATGTCACAGAGAATGGAACTGTGCACTGACAGTCTGCCTACCATGCGAGTTACCCAAGTACATATCCCAAGACAAAGTGTCAGTGAGCAGTACTGTTGTCCAACATGCAACAAGACTTACTGGAAGTGAAGTCATCATGCCATTACAAAAATAATAATGAGGTGGAACCTAGATGGCTGAGAGTAGTGTATTTTGAGAGCTCCATAAACTAGTATAATAATATAGGAAAATTTTATTATATTCAAGTTTAAAACATCAGAAATCTATAGATAAACTAGTAAACTTACATAAGTATCCATTTTCCTGGAGATATAAAACAAATTTCCTGTCAAGTAACTTGGAGATATATTGAGTCACTGAATATGAACAACTCAAGGAATTCTCATCCAGATGCTGCTTTGAAAAAGAACTGCAATTGATGACATCTATCTTACATAAACTATCTTTGAAGATGGATGGCTTTAAAATGACTTGGAAAACCTCAAATTAAATTCTCAAAAACAGACTGATACTCTTAAGGAACTATTACAGCAACACTATACAATAATAACAAATATAGAGACTTCTCTAAATGACATTGAAGGGAGACTCAAGGAGGAAGAATTCCAAAAAGAATTTCTGCTTAAAAAGAGTACATGGCTGCTTAACAAAATAGATGACTTAGAAAACAGGGAAAGGAGAAACAACATAAGGATCTTTGGTCTGCCTGAAAACACTGAAGGAGAAGGCATTATTTCATTCTTAACAACCTGGATTCCTGAAATTTAGACTTGAAAGAGGGACTTTCATTTGGAATTGAAAGGCCGTATAGAGCACTGAGGAAACCTGCTTCTAACTCAACAAATACTCCACCTAGATCCATAGTTATAAAATTTCTTTCATTTCTGGACAAGGAACGAATATTAAAATCTGCTTGGAGAAAATCACCCTTAAAATACAATCAAAGCCTGATAAGGTTTGACAATGATTATTCTTCCAGAATACTAGAACAAAGGAAAAAAGTCTGGCCAATAATAAAACTGTTGAAACAAAACATTAAAGCACAGCTGGCCTTTCCAGCCAAGATAAAAATACATTTTGCCAATGAGATGAGAACCTTTAATGACTTAGAAGAAGCTACTATATTCATCAAAAACAACAACATAGTGTCTATCCCAGAAGAAATGGAATGGATGGCTCCTACTCTTAAAAGAATAAAAAAAAAACAAATCCTTGGACTGATGCTAGAAAGAAGAAACAAAAAAATGATTCCAAGATAGCTGTCCCAAAAAATAACTCTTACAACTACATCTCTCAAAGTATCAACTGATAGGGTACATCACTTACCATCTGTTTTTATTTAAAAAAGGAGAGTTTCTTAAACAACTGAGAAACAGTAATGATTTATTCAGAATGTTCAAAGAGTCCAATAATTCTTCACAAACAAAGATGGGTTACTATTTACATTATATATAAGCCAAACAAAGCAACATATAATACAAACATAGAAGTTTCTGTTCCCCTACTTGAACTCAATAAATACTTATCTTGTTCATTTTTCATTGATTTTACTTATGATAATTTAATTAATTAACTAATTCAACAAGGTGCCATTCATCACAGTCCAGACTCAAATGTAACAAATTAACATCATATATAATAGCAGTAACAGTAGAGTGTTTTGAAAAAAAAATACTGCCATGGAGACTAATGCCTTCTTCTTTTAAAGTATGATTTAGAAATGTCATGTATATCCTGATTAAATAATAGTAGCAAGCTCTTAGTACAAATGTCAACATTATTCTGTCTAACTATAGTTAATATCAATTATGGCAGGTATCACAGCTATGAGTGCTGTTTGATCAATCCTGATATGGTGTGCGTGGATGTGGCCGTGTCTGGCAGCTAGTACAAATGTCATTATTAGTCTGTCTAAACATAGTTAATATCAATTATGGCAGGCATCATAGCTCTGAGTGCTGTTTAATCGATCCTGAGGTGGTGTGCGTGGATGCGGCCATGTCTGGCAGCTAGTACAGGTGTCATTGTTGTTCTGTCCAAGCATGATTGATGTCAGTTGTGGTGAATCCTGGCTTTGAGTGCTGTTTGATTGGGCCTGACATGGTGTGTGTGTGGATGCAGCTATGTCTGGCAGCTGTTGTATGTTGCCATTTTCATCTCCGGGAAGATGTGGGTTGTGGCTTGTGGTCAAGGTTTACTGATGCTTGTGTATTAGGAAGAGACATTTGGTGTTTTGGCCTGGATCCAGGGGAACAGGCTGGATAGAATTGTGATTTGGGATATTTTGGCAGAGAATGGTTTGTTTGTACATCTGCTAAATGAGAGGTGGGAGGGCTGGAGGAGTGTGTCGTCTCTTGTTCTGGCAGCTTGTTGGGAGGTTCTGTTTGCTCTCTGTTCTTTTCCTAGATGCTGCCTCGCTGAAAGAGAGGGAATTTAGGCTTGAAGTTGCAGTGAAGTGAAGCTTTGCTTCAGGTGTATCGTGAGCCTCTGGTATGCAGTACATAGACACATTAACAAAAACAGATGCTCCCAGGCTGCTATGGTAATGGAGACAGAGTGACAATAATGCTTAACGGCTCTGAGGAGCCTCCAAGATGATTCTTGGCAATGACGTTTTTGGTTTTAAAAAATATATATACAATAAAAGGGCTTTTTTAAACCACATGTACACATACAAATGGTCTCTCAACACTTTGTTTAGCTCATTAAGTTAATTCTTGATAAAAAATAAAAACACGCACAATAGTTATGTAATGTATGATTTTAGTAAATCTAGACATAAAATATATAACCGTCATATAAGATGAAGCAGTCTGCTAAATTTAGATATTAAAGAAAGGATGTAATAACATGGACTTGTGTATAATAACACTACTGTCTTAACTTGTCATAAATGATATACACTACACTGAACATCAAGGGGAAGCATGATGATTTTCTTATATATGGAAATATGCATAACAAGTCATGTAATTGCTTTAACTTGAATTGTAGGTTTTGTAACCCATCTTGACCATATATAATACTTAAGCGGTTACCAAGGTAACTAATGTTTTATACATGACATCAAACTGACAAAGTTGTTCAAGAGAAACAATAGAAGCCTTAACTTGAAATGTCACAGAATGTACCAATCATATTCTGAACAAATAGTATTAAATTGACAACAGACAGCTTAATAACATGGGCTTGAGTATAACACTACTGTTTTAACTTGTCATACATGACCAACACTATATTGAACATCAAGGGGAAGCATGATGATTTTTTCATATAAGTAAATGTGCATAACAAGTCATGTAATTGCTTTAACTTGAAATGTGGTTTTATAACACATCTTAACCATACACAATACTTAATCTGTTATCAAGGTAACTAATGTTTTATACATATCAAACTGACAACGTTGTTCAAGGGAAACAATAGAAGCCTGAACTAAAACTGTAACAATCACATTCTGAACAAATAGTATTAAATTGACAATAATCACTCAGTTTAATCTTTGCTGATTATACAAAATAGAATACTGCCATTTAAATCTGAAAACTTTCAGTATATATCATAAAATGGCAATTTATGAATATGGAAAGGTAACTTGTAATCATTAATCACAATAAGTAAATTTGTTTTTAACCTATAATTTCATGCATTTTTTAATAATAAATGACAGATATGAAAATCTTTGTGTGTGGGAAATGGGGGGGGGGAAGAGAGATGCACTGATAATTAAAATGCACTAACTTTAATCAATGTTTACATAAAGCAAGCTTGATGCTTTAAGTAAGTTAGCAACAAAGTGATTCCTTAAATGCTGGTAAAGTAAAATACATTGTATTATAAACATTAGGTATAAATATTATTACCATCTATTTATATTAAGTAATAAGATTTGAAAGACTACATCAGTAAGGGTAAATATGTTAAAAGGCTGTGTGCTATAATCTTTTACTGAGGTTTTATATATGATACATCCTACTTTACTATGATTGAATTGCTTGTCATCTATCTTTCATGTAAATATTAATTGCTTATACAATAAGTAGACATTTATATTGTATTAGAATTCTATCTAATCTACAATAGTACTATATCTGTTCAAAATAATATAAATATTGCTTATTCCTATTACAAATATTCTCCATATGATAATTCAATTTATGGAGCTCAGATGTTCTGGATTGTCAAGGTATGAGTGATATTCTGATGGACTTAGGTTTATCCATCAGATTAGGAATAATTTTCATTCCATGGCTAGTGCGGATCTTAGTTTTGTTAACATTTATTGATTTAAATTTATTTCACAAAAACATTTTTAGTATGCCTGACCAAAACATTACTTTACTGGTAAACACTCAAAGTATAACATTGATAATTTCCTTTAAACGCTCAAACATATACCTTACAGTTATCAGAGGAAAATGTTTAATAGTCACAATAAAACAAAAAATACATAGTCTAAATAACCATTTAACTTTATATTTAAATACCTTTAAATAATCCTAGCAAGAGATCAAATCTACTGAAATATTTAAAACTGAACAAAGCACAAATTGGCTTCCTTCAAGAAACTTATTTCAAAACAAATGACAATTACAAATAGAATCCTAAAAATATATGATATTGGTGCAATCCACTTATAAGACAAAGACAAAAGGGGTAACAATTTTATGGAAAACAAATGTGATTAACCCAGAAATCATTTATAAGTATGAAGATAAAGAAGGCCTTTTGGCATTAGTAATAGTTAAATATAATAAAAAAATTGGACCCTAGCCAATCTATACTGGTTCCCAGGTATTGGATCAGGAACTATTAAAAAACACTTGGATTTCATTTCCAATAATTATAAAGGCAACTTAATGTTAGGAGGAGATTTTAACTGTATATGTGATATTTCTGAAACTACAAATAAAAGACTGCTGCATTAAACAAGTGGGTAGAATCATTTCATCTTGTAGATACTTTCAGATTTAAAGAAGATAAATCTTTGTTGTTTTCCCATCAGGATCACAAATTTGGCACCCAAACTAGAATTGATAAAATATTTGCTGCCCATGACTTTCACTCTAAAATCATTAATTTCTCAATCACCTCCCTGCCCCTTTTCAGACCACAGTTCATTGATACTAAAACTTCAAAATGGTACAAACCATTAATCTTTAACTCCAGAATTCCAGCATATATAACTAAAATTAAAGAGTTCAAACCCTGGTTATTATCTGAATTACAGTTCTTCTTGGATATTAATTACACCACAGAGATAAATAAAATAATGATATGGGACTTGTTAAAAGCTTACATACATGGTAAAACCCTAATTTGGTATAAAAAGAAAATCAGAGAATGGGATTCTGAATTATTAGACCTACAATCCAAATTTTGTCAGTAAAAGCTGTAAAAAATCAAATTCCTTCAGAGATGAAAAAGAAAGTAGAAGTATTAAACAATAAATACAACAAAATTCTGTCACATAAAACTAGTTTAGCTTTAGTAAAATTAAAAATTAATACCTTGGCCATTTCTCCCAAATATCTACATAATTTATCCACAAGAATCAAAATACAATCAAAAGCTAATAACATTAAAAGTACCTCCCATGAAAAGAAAGGGAAAAATGTCTCGGATATAGGTGACATTCTTGATGCCTAAAGAAATCACTATATGGAACAGTTCCAAAAAGAAAATATACATATCGATCAATTAAATCTAGATGAAACATGTTCTAATATGTAAAAAAAAAAAAAAAAACAGAAAAATTAAAACTAGATCTGCAAGCAACCATATCCTACAAAAAATACAGATACAATAAAAGAGGGTAAAATAATAAAGCTCCAGGTATAGACGGCATAACTATGGACATATATATAAACTTTTTCCTTCAATGATACTATCCCTCCTCCATAAAACTCTATTAGAAATTCAGTCACAAGCTTTAATACCACCCTCTTGGAGATATTCCTTAATCACATGAATCCTAAAGGAAAACACATCCCCAAACCTCTGTACCTCATATAGACCTATATCATTATTAAAATGACTACAAGATATTTATGACAATATTAACTAACAGAATGAAAATACCACTATCCAAAACAATAAATAAGGATCAAATTAGATTTATATATCATAGACACACACATGACAATACTAAAAGGATAATTTCTTTTATAGATTATATTAAAGAAAATAAACACTTATAACTGACTTAGATATAAAGAAAGCCTTTGATTCCCTAAATTGGGACTATTTATTCAAAATTCTGGTGTTATTTGAATTTCACCCATCCTTTGTTCATCTACTAAAGACTATATATACAAATAATTTAGCGTATGTTAAGCTAGGTCCTTTCACCTCTGAATCTGTACATATAACAAAGGGTACTAAACAAGGATGTTCCATGTCACTGATTCTGTTTGCTTTGGCTATTGAAATATTGGCATATTCAATACATAACAATACAAAAATCAAAGGAGTAGATGTTTATGAGCAATACAATTCTAAAGAAATGCTCTTTGCTGATGACATATTAACATTATCCAATACAAAAGAGACATTAGAAAACTTAGATATTTTAACTGACACATTTTACAGGACTTCAGGACTCCATTTCAATAAATCAAAATAAAAATGTTTATTTTTAAATAAAAAAACAAAAGAATCGCAGATGAAGGGGAATCACATTATAAGGAAACAAGAATCTACCTGAAAATATCTAGGAATTGAGTTATGCAAGGATAATAATGAATTAGTCTCAAAAAAACTACAATAATATCATCAATACAATTAAAATCTCTGTGTAAAAGTGGAACAAAATAATATTAACATTTGAAGATAGACTACAGTTAATAAGAATGGTTTTACTACCCAAGATTCTATATATAGCTTTGGCAATACAACTGTAATCCAGAAAGGAATATACTCAAAGAAATAAACTCATGCCTAATAAAATGTTTATGGTTTCCCAAAAGAAACAGAATAGCGTTATCATATCAGACCATGGAAACAGGGAGTATTAAACTTTCCTGATATAGAAATATAGATAAAAGCATCAATATCTAAAACAATCTCAGAATGGATAAATCCAAATTACTCTGCAAATTGAAAATTATTACTAACTATAATATCTATAAATGAATTTGATTTACAAAAAAAATTCAAATGACAGATAAAAACAATTTGCCATGGCACATATTATGTATTAGTATGCAATATAACATAACTAAGTCCACTAAAACTTGTATGATTAATTATTACATTGACTCAGTTAGGAAAATTATTAATGCAAATATAGATTTAAAAATCTGATTTGATCTTTTAACACCATTCATAGTTACATAGAGCTATCCGCATAAAATATACAGAGAAATAATTAATTCCTGGAAACAGAAAGGATTTGTTTGTTGGTTTCAATGTATCAAAGAACTAAAAGTTCTGGATATGCAAACAATAGAAACAGCATACAAAATTCCACAACAAGATTGGCTAACTATCCAAAGCATTCTGACGTATTCGCAAGATTTATGCAGAATAATTAGTAATTCTTCATTTAAAGAAATACCTAAACTTACAAAATACATATATGAAATCATATATAATGATTATGACATGGGAAATAGTATTTCAAAATTTTACAAGATATTAATAAATTATAAAACAACACCCAAATCCTCATATTGGAATTATATAACAAAAGGATACTCATTACAGCTAACTGAAGAAATTAAATCAAATATTTTATTATCAATAAAACATACATCCTTTACACAATCCTGGAAAGTTTTTAATTGGAAATGCTTGCACAGAGCATTCTTAACTCCAGATAGAATTACTAAAATTAATTCTTCCACAAAGGGAATATGTTGGAGGTGTGAGCAAATACAAAATTGGATTCACATTTGTTTTGACTGTGTTAAAATTAAGCCATTTTGGAATGGTATTAAAAACTTTTTACAAACTTTATTTAATGAATCGTTTAACTTATCTAAAGCTCTAGTATTATTAAATGTGTACAAAGGTCCTCATTTGAATGAGTCAAATATTGTATCTAGTTTGGACAATACTTGCAATTTCAAGGAATTATCTAACAAGACTATGGAATACAAACACATTACCAACTTTGGAAGACTTCTACAGCCTACTGCAGACAACAGAATTGTTGGAAATTAAAATTAAAGAATTAAGGATTCATCCTAAGCCATTTATTAACAATCCATGGAAAAAAGTCTTATCATTAATTGACACTTTACAATAACTGAACAGATACACTCTGATAACTGGATTGTTCATCATCATCATCTTCTTTCTGCTGTTTCCATGTAGGGGTTGCCACAGCAGATCATCTATTTCCATTTCTTCCTGTCCCCTACATTGTGCTCTGTCACAACAACCACCTGCATGCCCTCTCTCACCACATCCATAAACCTTATCTTAGACCTTCCTCTTTTCTTGTTACCTTGTAGCTTCATCCTTAACATCTTTTCCCTAATATAGCCAGCATCCCTCCTCAGCACATGTCCAAACCAATGTAATCTTGCCTCTCTGGCTTTGTCTCCAAACCTTCAAACCTGGCCTGACCCTCTAATATACTTATTCCTAATCCTGTCCACCCTCGTCACACCCAGTGCAAATCTTAACATCTTTAACTCTGCCACATTGAGATCAAACACCTGCCTTTTTGTCAATGCCACTGTCTCCAACCCATATAACATAGCTGGTCTCACTACCCTCTTGTAGACCTTCCCTTACACTCTTACTGGAACTTGTCTGTCACAAATCACTCCTGACACTCTTCTCCACCCAATCCATCCTGCCTGTACTCTCTTCTTCACCTCTCTTCCACACTCACCATTACTCTGAACTATTGATCCCAAGTATTTAAACTCATCCAACTTCGCCACCTCTACTTCCTTGCATCCTCACCATTCCTCTATCCTCCCTCTCATTCACACACATATATTCTGTCTTAGTCCTGCTGACCTTCATTCCTCTTCTCTCTAGAGCATATCTCCATCTCTCTAGGGTCTCCTCCACCTGTTCCCTACTCTCACTACAGATCACAATGTCACCTGCAAACATCATAGTCCACGGGGACTCCTGTCTGATCTCGTCTGTCAACCTGTCCATCACCATTGCAAAGAAGAAAGGGCTCAGAGCTGATGCTTGATGTAGTCCCACCTCCACCTTAAGCACATCCGTCACTTCCACCGCAGACCTCACCGCTGTCACACTACCCTCGTACATAACCTGTACCACTCTTACATACTTCTCTGACACTCCCGACTTCCTCATACAATACAACTCCTCTCTAGGCACTCTGTCATATGCTGTCTCTAAGTCTACAAAAACACAATGCAACTCCTTCTGACCTTCTCTGTACTTCTCCATCAACACTCTCAGAGAGAAAACATTGCATCTGTAGTGCTCTTTCCCGGAATGAAACCATACTGCTGATCACTAATCATCACCTCCCTTCTTAACCTAGCTTTCACTACTCTTTCCCATAACTTCATACTGTGACTGATCACTTTAATCCCTCTGTAGTTACTACAGCTCTGCACATCACCCTTATTCTTAAAAATCGGTACCAAAACACTTTTTCTCCATTCCTCAGGCATCCTCTCACTTTCCAAGATTTCATTAAAACAATCTGGTTAGAAACTCCACTGCCATTTTACCTAAACACTCCATGCTTCCACAGGTATGTCATCTGGACCAACAGCCTTTCCATTCTTCATCCTCTTCATAGCTATCCTTAATTCCTCCTTGCTAATCCATTGCACTTCATGATTCACTATCCGCACATCATCCAACCTTCTCTCCCTCTCATTCTCTTCATTCATCAGCCCCTCAAACTACTGTTTCCATCTGCTCAACACACTCTCCTCGCTTGTGAGTATGTTTCCCTCATTATCTTTTATCATCTTTACCGGCTGCACATCTTTCCTAGCTCGGTCCCTCTGTCTAAAAGGATTGTTATACCTATAAAATAATTGTATATATTGAGCTCTGTTATAGTGTCAGGCTGATGTGATAGTGTAGACAGTTATTTGTTATATACAAATACTATGGAATTTATTAAACTGTATTTGAAAAAAAATTATTTTGAGAAAAAAAAAGAAATGATAAGAGGAGGCATATGGAGAAGAATGGCACACAGTAAGTGGATAGTCATTGACGGTTTGGTAACTAGTGAACTGCTTTCAAAGTGACACTATGGTGTTCTAGCGGTGGGACTTTTCAAGTGAGTCTATTCATTTTATTTGTAGATGAAGCAGACATAACTATGAGTAAGCCATTTTCCAAGGTCGCAGTTTGAGCAATCACTGTTCTTTAATTAAAGTCCACCCTATTGTGTATACTTCTATTTGTCCAGTGCAATGACAGCATCTGCAACCAGATACAGGATCTGATTTTATTATAAAGTAGCCAGATAAAAGGTTGTTAATATATATAAGCATTATTTTTTTCCTCACTTTGTACAGTAACTCATGAAGAGTCTGCATCCTGCTTAGGAAATCACAGCACTGATCTTTTAATGTGATACATCATAATTCCCCTAGATGTGAAGTAAACCATTTCAGTATTACCATGACATTTCTCACTGCTTAACGAAAGCACACATATAGCATGGCATGCCATGACTATATATCTACAAGAAAATGAGCAGATAAGCAATATAGCAAATATAATAGTGACATCAAAAAATGTCCATGCTTGTGGGATTCACCTCCAAAAATGACCATCTCTGACACTATTTAAATTTTTTCAACAAATGTGAAGAAATCTGTTTGCAGCAGCTACCATTTTACAGAGTTTATTTATTTTTTTTATTTCTCTTTTGTTGACTGGGTTAATCCCACTAGGCTAGTAGCCTCTTTTCAGTGGAAACCTGAGGTGGTATTTATGCTACTAGAGGAATTTTCCCTACTCTTTTGCATAGGTGACATGGGTTCTTTTACATCCACCTGAACGACCACCAACACAGGCAGATGACACCTTGTTTTACTATCTCATTCAAAGAACGGCACCCTCAGGAGTTTAGCTTCCCCCTTATATTGCACTGCAGTGTCAGCAATCTAGCTACCTGATGTGCAAACTGAACCTGCAGCCTTCAGCACCAAAAGTTAGTGCTGGTATGATATGGCTACACTGGCCACTCAACATGATCTTTCTTCCTGTGTCTTATATGGCTAGAGACTCCTGTTATGTGTCTGATATTAGTACTTTAGGACACCATATAATGAAGTTAAGCAGTTTCATTCTTAAATCATTTTTGCAAACCATAGAATAAAATAAATCATTTTGATTTTAGACATTATAAGCACTCTTGGGATGATAAACTGCATGTCAAAAAATTATTTCCACTGCCTGAATCCTCCTGCAGGGTCTGCTGCAGTTTATCGACAGTTTCAGCACTAATTAGAGGAATTAATCAACATTCCTGGATACCAGTAACACAACACACACTTTTATAACTGTTACAGCTTTCTGGAAAATATACAACACACACGTTTATAACTGTAACATCTTTCTGGCAAATATACAACACACACGTTTATAACTGTAACATCTTTCTGGCAAATATTTCAAAAGGTTTCCTCTTAGCTCTTTTTCACTTCAAATGCTAAGATTTTTTTTTCATTTTTGCATTTTAGAGTTTAATTTGTTCATGCAGTGCAAAGCCTTTAGGTTATTTTTTATGTGCAAAAAGTGTTCCAACTAAAATGTTAGCTATAAATTTAAATTCTGAGTGGCAAGTCCAATGTTCATTCTTTCCTGTGTTAAGATTAGCAAGGGGGTCCCACATATTCTACCTATGCAAAAAATGCAGGATGTGAGAAAGGCCTTAAAAAACAGTTTAATGAAAGGAAGTATGTAGCTGTTTTTATTTATGTTGGGACAAATGATCTCATCTGCAAGGACTCTCTGACTGTTAGTTGGGAAATTACAACCTTCTTAGATGCCACAGTTTGTGCAGGTTTTAGGACATATTTTTCATAAATCATGTACAGAAAGAACAGTCACTGTGAATAAAAATATTTTTGGGTCAATGCTTACATGAAAAAATGGCCCATTTTAAAAATGTAAACATTTAAGCCTAATTTTGCACACACATGCTTAGACAGGATGGTGTGCATTTGTCAAGACCACAGAAGAGATTTTTTACATCAGATATATATTGCAATACTGGTCAAACAAAAGACAGGATTTTTGCCAGGTCTAAAATGTAACAGTTCCCAGATAACATTTGATGCATCTCTGATGGTTGTTAATGGTAGGAGCATTAATAATACATTTTTTTTCTTTTTTGGAAAATTTGCTAAGTTCCCATAAGATTGGAGGTGTTATAACAGGGATTAACGATTATTATGAGACCTGTGATTATTACATGTTCAGTGATAACACTAATACTGTAGTCTGTGTACCTGTCACAATAAAGACAATCCTGGAATGGATAACAATTGTTGGAGCGCATAGACCACCAAAGTCAAGTGCTGATGACCTGAAGGAATTCTTACATTTCCTGTGTGAAACACAGGAGGGAAGAATAAGAGAGGTTGGTGACTTAAATTGACAAGAAACAGACTGGAATAATATTGATTCAGCAACATTAGTAAGGAAATTATTTACAATGTATGTTCAGGAACAAAAATTGCTTCAGATTGTAAAAAGCCTACCAGGGAACGAAACATACTAGACCTTGTTGGTATTCCTAAAGAAAATACTGATGTGAGAGTGTTCAATCTCGCCTTTGTTCTTACACATGGGTTGATCCTCGGCTCCGTGCGCCGACTGCAAGCTCTGCATCGAGAAGAAGCTCGAGGACATCTAATACCCACAATGCCCCTCTGCCTTTACCTCAGATGTAGTTTGGCGCTGCTGCATTCGCTGGAGACTAGCTCGAGGCTGTACAGATAAGATTTTTTATCTATTCTGTCTAAATTTCAGAAATTTTCTTTAAATCTAGTTACTTAAAGTATAAGAGTAGGTGTGTGAGTGCATCAGGAATTCTCGATACTTAGAATAAGTTAACTTAGTTAACTTTCGAGTTTAGAGTTTTTCGGGGCCTACCCCTTCTTGGACTTGTGACTAGAAACTTGTTGTAGTCTTGCCTTTAGGCAGTTATCACGGATTTGACATTTTTGACTAAAAACTTGTGGTAGTCTTGTTTTTAGCTATTATCAAACGGACTCTTATTCCCGGATTTGACACTATTACTGGATTGGACTTTTTACTGGACTGGACTGTCTTTTTCATTTGTCAATATGTCTGAAAAGTTAAAATCTGGCTTTAAACGTTGTCAGTGTGGCCAAAAAATGTCGGTCACAGACAACCACAGTTCCTGTGTCTACTGTCTTGGCCCTCTCCACTTACAAGAGGACTGCTCTATTTGTCTCTCTTTTAGTGGGAGGGTCATGACAGATAGGCGCAGGAAACTGATGGATAGAGGATTGCTGAAACCCTCTTTCCAGGAGGCTCTGGATGCTTCAGACCAGGCATCCAAGTCTTCGAGGGTCGGCGCCGGAGCCAAAGTCATCGGCTCCGAGCTCTTGAGTCTAGTTAGATCACCGGTTCCACAGACTTGGGCGAGTGTTCAACTGTTGGCAGTTCGAGCCTCGAGTCTTGGAACCGGTGGCGGAGCTCCCTCCACCGACTCTGTTGAGGTCGGCTCCGTCTTCGATCCCTTCGACTCGTTCTAGAGCCCTTTCCGACACCGGCGTGGACCGTGTGGTGCAGAAACTTATGGAGCATACGGCCCTGTCCAAGCTTATTTCGGTCTCCTCTCAGTTGATGTCAAGACTTGAAGGCCTGCCACTATCTCCATCTGTTCCTCCTCCGAGACCTGTTCAGTCTTTGGAGCGGAAGAAGCTGACCTGATGATTGTGGAGCCCTCGGTGCCAGAACCGTCTTTTCTCGGTCGGCACCGTTTACCTCGACTCCATCCGATCCGGTACGAGTCTCGGGCAAGATCTGTCCTTGGTTCCGGGACCGAGAGTCGGACCGATGTTTCGTTCCGACTCTCCTCGGGCCTCGCGCGGATCGATTCGGTTCCGTCCTCGGGTCGGTGCCTTCGGCTCCTGTTTGATTCTTCCCATTTCTTGAACCGGGAGATACCTCGACTCGGGACCGGGGCCTTCGACCTCATGAGGAAGGTGTTGTCTACCCAGACAACCACATCAGCAGGTACAGCTTCTCCTCCGGACCGTTATCCTCCTCTGCACCCACGGCCACGTCCAAGCATCGGGCACCAGTGTCTCAGCCACCCCTGGAGGTGCCCCTCTTCCTCGGAGGCTTCTTCGGATGCTCCCCACGAAGAAGTTCCTAGGAAAAGACTGTGTAAGAGGAGACACTTGGATTCTCCACAAGAATCCTTGACATCTGATACTGACTTAGATGAGTCAGAAGGGTCCCCTAAGTCACCTTCAGAGGATGTCTCTTTTTCTGACATCTTGGAGATCCTTAAACAGAGAGGTGACTGGCAAGCCCTCCCCCTTCTGAGGATGAGTCAGTTTTGCTGAAGGCATTTGGTGCCCGTCCTTCCTCCTCCTGGGTCACTCCGCCCTTTGATGAGTTAATGGAATTAATTGCTCGAAGGCGTGGCTCCTGACACGGTGGAACCTGTCCCTAGGAAGCCAAATAAGTACATCACGGCACCACAGGACAAAGCTTACCTTACCAAAGGAGTTTCAGTAGACGCCATGGTGGTGGCAGCGGCCACGAAAAAGGAGATGTCGGAGTCTTCCTCATCTGTCCATCCGCCTAACAAAGATTCTAGGACCATGGACAGATACGGGAAGCGCATTTTCAGTTCAGCGGCTTTCTCTATCGTTCCCTGAACTATTTGACCCATTTTACACGTTTACAGAGGGATCTAGTCAAAGAGTTGGGAGATACCCTCCAGGGTGCTACAGATGCCGCTGTCTCAGAGAAAGTTACAGCGCATCTCAACACCCTTACGTCCATTGTGAACTCGTCCATGAAGCTGATATCCTATGCAGCCGAAGGATCGAGTAGGGCAGCGGCTTCAGCGATTGCTCTTCGTAGGCAATCCTGGATGCGCTTATGTTCGCTTATGAAGCCTTCAAGTCTTCCTTTACTAACGCCCCATTTGATGGAGCCACACTTTTTGGCCCTAAAGTAAAGGAGACCCTTACCGGTGTGAACAGGAGGGAAAGACTCTGTCTGCTGTCGAGTCAGTTTTCCACCCTTCCAGACCGTACCCCAAAGGGCAACGTGGTGGGAAAATGTGGTTTGAAAACCCCAAGGATCTTTTCCAAACACACAGGGTGATGCCCCTCTAGAGGCAGAGGGGGCAGAGGTGGAAGACGCCGCCCTGGCGGCAGAGGGGTCCGCAAAACCAAGGTGACAGGGATAACCTCCTGGCAAACCTTTTCAGCACTCCTGAGAGGAGGCCCGACTGTCCTGCTCTGGAGGCAGTCGGGGCTTAGCTTTATACCCTCAGGCCTGGCAAAACCTTTCTTCAGACAATTGGGTAAAAGCATTGTTACCAGAGGTTACAAAATCCCATTTCTATCCACCCCCATTCCAAAGAAAACTCCCAGATGTACCACCCCATCTGCGAGACCCAGCAGCTACAGAAATTTCAAAGCTGCTAGAAAAAGTCATCCAACCAGTGCCAGCGGACCAAATAGGATTCGGAACTTACTCAAGGTTCTTTTTAGTTCCAAAGAAAACAGGGGACTGGAGGCCAATTCTGGACCTAAGTCATCTCAACACCTTTGTCAAGAAGGAAAAGTTCGAATGGTCACGCTTCAATCGATCCTTCCATTCTTACAGAAGGGCGACTGGATGTGCTCAATAGATCTGAAGGGCGCATACTACCACATCAAAATGGCCAGGGCGTCCAGGGATCATTCGGCTGGGAGCCAGTCACTATCAGTTTCGAGCCCTGCCCTTTGGCCTGACCACAGCCCCCAGGGTCTTCACCAAATGCATGGCAGTGGTAGCGTCTCATCTGAGGCGCCTAGGACTCCAGGTGTTTCCGTATCTGGATGACTGGCTCCTGTCTGCCACCACCAGGCGTCAACTGATACAAGCCAGGGATTACTCCCTACAACTTTGTACACACCTTGGCATTTCAGTAAATTTCGAAAAATCTTTGCTACAGCCATCACAGCATATCTTATTCATAGGAGCGGAATTAGATACGCGTCAGTTAGTCCTAAAACTTCCGACAGAAAGAATAGTAGCACTTCAATTCAACATTTCCCTTCTGCTGTCGTCCAGAAAGTCCCCAGCAAAAATTGTTCTGAAAGTTTTGGGTCTCATGGCAGCTTCTCTCATAGCAATACCATTGGGAAGACTGCACATGAGAGTGCTACAATGGCTTCTATTTGCACAATGGTCATTCCAACAACTTCCACTGACTCACGAAATATTGATAACGAAAACATGCAAATCACACCTAATGTGGTGGTTACAGACTTGCAACCTATCCAGCGGAAGACCATTTGTGCTACCCACACCGTCAGCGACGATAACCACGGACGCTTCCCTGATAGGGTGGGGGGGGCATCTTTCAGGGACAGACAGTCCAAGGCGAATGGACCAATCTGGAGTACAATCTGCACATCAATGTTCTGGAGTTGAGGGCAGTGTTTTGTGTTGCAACACTTTGCTCCCCTTCTTCCTCCAGGGACCATTGCAGTTCAGACAGACAACATGTCCGTAGTCTGGTACATAAACAAGCAAGGGGAACCAGGTCTTACCAACTATGCAGAGAGGCCATGAGAATTTGGCAATGGGCAGAGTCCACGGTCGCTTTCTGATACAGCGCACATCCCGGGGTCATCCAACGTCATAGCTGACAGGCTGAGCAGGGCAATACTATTGCCTCACGAGTGGTCCCTCAAACGGTCAGTTGCGGGAAGGATTTTTAGCAAATGGGGCCAGCCTACCTGCGATCTGTTTGCGTCTCCAATGAACGCCAAATGCAGGAGCTACTTTGCCCTATTACCCCCTCCAGGGGAAGTCCCCAGGACGCTGGTGCGATTGGCCCCGGGTCTCCTATATGCTTTTCCTCCATTTCCCCTGATTGCAAAGTTTCTACAGAAAGCAAACAACCTTCAGAGGACTATAATTCTCATTGCTCCGTTCTGGCCTCGTCAAATTTGGTTCCCCTTTCTATTGCATCACCGCATTCGGGGACCTTGGATGCTGGACCCAGAGCCAGATCTACTGACTCACTCGTCAGGAGTTCCTCACCCATCCCTGAATCTCTCCATCTAGCAGCTTGGCTGCTCCCTTTTAGCCAGGTCAATTCCCGTACATCGGTTCAAGATATTTTGGTAGCTTCTCATAAAGTTTCCACTACAAAGACTTACACCAGTAAATGGAAGCGTTTTGTCTTCTGGAGTCACATCAGTTGGACCCTGTTACAGCTCCGTTGAATAAGGTTTTAGAATTTCTGACTCAATTATTTCAGGAAGGAGCTTCCCCGGCTACCTTAATAGTACAGTTAGCTGCCATTTCTAACTATCATGTAGAAGAAAGTGGTGCACCTATTATGGCTCACAGACTTTGTAAAGCCTTTTAAAAGGTTCCTTTCATATCAGACCACCAGTCAGAAGTCCCACATCACCGTGGAATTTAAACTTATTGCTCTCTAAATTGATGTTACCACCCTTTGAACCAGCTTCAAGTTGCACTTTGAAATTTTTGTCATGGAAAACATTATTTCTAGTGGCTATTACATCTGCTAGGCGGATTGTCTGAGCTGCAGGCCCTTTCGGTCAAACATCCTTATTTAATTTTTCATTCTGACAGAGTATCCCTATGCACTAATCCATCCTTTCTTCCCAAAGTTTGTTCTACTAGTAATATTAATCAGTCCATTGAATTACCCACCTTCTTTAAAAACCACTCTAATAAATTAGAGTATATGTTGCACAAACTGGACGTCCATAGACAACTCAGATTTTATTTGGATAGAACAAAAGATCACAGGAAATCTGATCAGCTATTTGTAGCTTTTGCTGACAGCAGAAAGGGTCTTGCAGTTACGAAACGAACTCTTTTGAAGTGGCTAACTGACTGTATCATTTATGTTTATGAAGATTCTGATCAAACATTATCAGCAAAACCCAGAGGACATTCTACCAGATCAATTTCTACATCTTTGGCTCATGCAGCTCGTTTACCTTTAGACACTATTTGTGCGGCTGCTACTTGGGCTAAACCACATACATTTATATCTCATTACAAAGTGGACAGGGTTTCTAGGGATAGGGCAACCTTTGGTTCCACTGTGCTCAAGAACGTTCTCCCTTGAGTTCCTCAGGATCATGGAGCTAGGGACGCTACCCATGTGTAAGAACAAAGGCGAGATTGAACACTCTCACATAAAGAAGTTATGTCCTTACCATAACGCGTTCCATGTGGAGTGTTCATCTCTCCCACCCTTCCCACCCTTAGGAAGATCGTTCGATTTGGTGCCTGGTCTGGAGTATTCTCCTTCTGCTGTTGCAGTATTACTGTTACTGTCATACACTGGGTATGTTTGTATATATATGTTTTTTATGTATATAGTTGGCATGTGTGCGTGCTTTATGTCTGGTTTGCTTGCAAACTAGATCTGAGGTAAAGGCAGAGGGGGATTGTGGGTATTAGATGTCCTCGAGCTTCTTCTCGATGCAGAGCTTGCAGTCGGCCGGCACGGAGCCGAGGATCGGCTCCGAACCCATGTGTAATAACCAAGGCGAGATGAACACTCCACATGGAACGTTATGGTAAGGACATAACTTCTTTTTATTTCATGTCATGTTTTACCACCGCTGATGTGCAGTGATCATGGGGTTATAAAGTGTAACTTGTTATTAGATAATTCTTCCAAATGCAATATAAACCAATGCATAATAAATTAATAACAGATAATATGGAAACAAAACAGTCACTATGTAAAACAAATTGTTGTCACGCATTCAGTGGAAAAACTGCTGAAGGAATATAACAAGTTTTGAAAGAGAAACTGTGTGAATGCAAAAATTCAAAACAAAAATGTATAATGTCATGATCTCGGCACAGCATGTCAGGAGGATATATGTCCATAAGAATCAGATACTTGGTTAAGGTGAGGGACAAAAATGTAAGAAATGGAAAAGCAGTCAAACTATAACTTTGAAAAATGAAATAAACAAGCTGGACAGATAAATTAAGCTTAGTGTGAGACAAGATCAAGAAAATTTTGAAGAAAATGTATATAGATAGATAAGATGTGGTAGGAATAAAAACACAAACTGATGAACTGTGCATAGATGCTAAAATTTATTCTCAGACACAGCAAATTAGAGATATATTTACGAATCTTACGTAAAGCAGCTTGGCTCCACAAAAGAAGTGATAAATTGTCCTAGTAACATCCAGGTAACCACAGATACTGAAATCAAATTAGATTATATTGAAAAAGAACTATGCAAACTGAACCCAAACAAAGCACAGTAAGGAGATGGAATTAGTTTTAATATCATGAGAAGACTTTATTCTAACTGTTATTCACTAGGTCATTCAAATATGGAGAGATTCCTCAAGATTGGCAACATGCACTTGTAAAACCTATCTTTGATATAAAATAACAATATGTAAAACTTGTAAGAAAAAAGCATGAGTCAATTGGGAAGAGTACAGTGGAAATATACCAAGGGTATCCATGGTTGTGAAAATTTATGCTGTTATGAAAGATTAAAATATCTGAGCTTGTACAGTGCATCATAAAGACATTTAAGAAGAGACCTTATTCAAATATATAGGGCATTTAGAGACCACTACCTCTATGAATGTTTGGGGTTATCAAAAGGTAGTAGAGAATCATCAGATAACCTATGTAGAACATTCTATAGGAATGAGAAGTGCACTAACTGGTTCTGTGACAGAGTAACTGATGCATGGAACAGACACCAAATTACATTAAAGTACTAGAGAATCATCAGACAACCTATGTAGAAGGTTCTATAGGAATGAGAAGTGCACTAACTGGTTCTCTGACAGAGTAACTGATGCATGGAACAGACACCAAATTACATTAAAGTACTAGAGAATCATCAGACAACCTATGTAGAAGGTTCTATAGGAATGAGAAGTGCACTAACTGGTTCTGTGACAGAGTAACTGATGCATGGAACAGATTACCAAATTACATTAAAGTACTAGAGAATCATCAGACAACCTATGTAGAAGGTTCTATAGGAATGAGAAGTGCACTAACTGGTTCTATGACAGAGTAACTGATGCATGGAACAGACTACCAAATTACATTAAAGTACTAGAGAATCATCAGATAACCTTTGTAGAAGGTTCTATAGGAATGAGAAGTGCACTAACTGGTTCTGTGACAGAGTAACTGATGCATGGAACAGACTACCAAATTACATTAAAGTACTAGAGAATCATCAGATAACCTATGTAGAAGGTTCTATAGGAATGAGAAGTGCACTAACTGGTTCTGTGACAGAGTAACTGATGCATGGAACAGACAACAAATTACATTAAAGTACTAGAGAATCATCAGACAACCTATGGAGAAGGTTCTATAGGAATGAGAAGTGCACTAACTGGTTCTGTGACAGAGTAACTGATGCATGGAACAGACACCAAATTACATTAAAGTACTAGAGAATCATCAGACAACCTATGTAGAAGGTTCTATAGGAATGAGAAGTGCACTAACTGGTTCTGTGACAGAGTAACTGATGCATGGAACAGACCACCAAATTACATTAAAGTACTAGAGAATCATCAGATAACCTATGTAGAAGGTTCTATAGGAATGAGAAGTGCACTAACTGGTTCTGTGACAGAGTAACTGATGCATGGAACAGACACCAAATTACATTAAAGTACTAGAGAATCATCAGACAACCTATGTAGAAGATTCTATAGGAATGAGAAGTGCACTAACTGGTTCTGTGACAGAGTAACTGATGCATGGAACAGACTACCAAATTACATTAAAGTACTAGAGAATCATCAGACAACCTATGTAGAAGGTTCTATAGGAATGAGAAGTGCACTAACTGGTTCTCTGACAGAGTAACTGATGCATGGAACAGACACCAAATTACATTAAAGTACTAGAGAATCATCAGACAACCTATGTAGAAGGTTCTATAGGAATGAGAAGTGCACTAACTGGTTCTGACAGAGTAACTGATGCATGGAACAGACTACCAAATTACATTAAAGTACTAGAGAATCATCAGACAACCTATGTAGAAGGTTCTATAGGAATGAGAAGTGCACTAACTGGTTCTGACAGAGTAACTGATGCATGGAACAGACTACCAAATTACATTAAAGTACTAGAGAATCATCAGACAACCTATGTAGAAGGTTCTATAGGAATGAGAAGTACACTAACTGGTTCTGTGACAGAGTAACTGATGCATGGAACAGACTACCAAATTACATTAAAGTACTAGAGAATCATCAGACAACCTATGTAGAAGGTTCTATAGGAATGAGAAGTACACTAACTGGTTCTGTGACAGAGTAACTGATGCATGGAACAGATTACCAAATTACATTAAAGTACTAGAGAATCATCAGATAACCTATGTAGAAGGTTCTATAGGAATGAGAAGTGCACTAACTGGTTCTGACAGAGTAACTGATGCATGGAACAGACTACCAAATTACATTAAAGTACTAGAGAATCATCAGACAACCTATGTAGAAGGTTCTATAGGAATGAGAAGTACACTAACTGGTTCTGTGACAGAGTAACTGATGCATGGAACAGATTACCAAATTACATGAAAGTACTAGAGAATCATCAGACAACCTATGTAGAAGGTTCTATAGGAATGAGAAGTGCACTAACTGGTTCAATGACAGAGTAACTGATGCATGGAACAGACTACCAAATTACATTAAAGTACTAGAGAATCATCAGACAACCTATGTAGAAGGTTCTATAGGAATGAGAAGTGCACTAACTGGTTCTGTGACAGAGTAACTGATGCATGGAACAGACTACCAAATTACATTAAAGTACTAGAGAATCATCAGATAACCTGTGTAGAAGGTTCTATAGGAATGAGAAGTGCACTAACTGGTTCTCAGAGAGAGCAGCAGATGAACGGAACTGGCTACCAAATTACATTAAAGTAAGCATTAGTTTAGATATTTTTGAGAACAGCCTGGGCACTTAGTATTGGAATAACTGTTTAGGTATATTAGCAGGCTAGAATAGCATGATTGCTTGTGGCTGAAATGTTGGGTTGTTGGGTCTTTCGGCTTTTCCCAGTTAGGGGTCGCCACAGCGAACCTCCGGTCTGCTAATGATTGGCAGTAGACTTTTACATGCCGAGTTGCCGGCCCTGATGCACAACCTTCAATGAAGTTACGCCCATTCACGCATGTCTCCACACAGAAGACACTCTAGCTGAGAATCGAACAGGACAACGTCTTACTGTGAGGCGACAATGCTACCGCAGCACCATATGTGTATATATCTAAGTATGTAGATACATTTTTTAAAAACAATTTTAACTATTCTTACCACTTTCTACTCTAGAAAATACAAAGCATTTAAAATAAAAAAAAATAAAAAAAATATATATTTTATATATATATATATATATATATATATATATATATATATATATTTGTGTATATTGATATTAATGACAATCATTTAACATGTTTTGCCTGTTGTTACTGCACAGAGTTTTTGCTTTTATGTTGAAGGGGGGCAGCATTTCATCAGGCAAAATAAAACTGTTGTTTGTATTCACATGAAAGGGGAAAATAAGCATAAATGTAATGTTACTGTATAATGAGGTGCAAAGGTAATTTGTACAGACACTGGCTGTCAGTTTTCTGTATATTATAATCCATTTGAAGGGGAAGTAAGTAGAGGGCACATCCTCATTCCCTCCAGTGAAAGAATCTAAAGAGATATATGCCCCATCCTACTTGTCCAATCCCACCCCATATAACTTAGAACATGTTCTTTGATTCCAGTAGGCATTAAATAAATATCACAAGCTCCTGAGTTTCTTGACCTGAATCAACCAACAGACAGCTACAGCACAGAAGTTCTGATGTCCTTCTGTTGTCTGCAGACTAAGTTTTTTGCAAAAGAAATGTTAAAAACAAAGACATATCTTTTGGGGATTGGACCCTTCGAATTTCTAAGTCTGTCACATCTCTTTTCTTCTTTTCTTCTGAAAGCCATGTTCCCACAAAGCCACGTATGTGGTGCTTCCCTTGAATGTGTCCTAGTACTGACCACCTGAGGCTACAGCCACCCATTATGGAGCTGATGCAACCAGACCTAAAAGAGAACAGCCAAGACCTGCAAATTGGGTCTGAATCAGACATGGGAGAAAAAGTCCAAAAAAATGAACCGCAGTCCTTTTTATAATTTTGGTGGCATTATCATGAAACTAAAAACACTGGCATTTGGGCATATATGGGACATTCCCTGTCCCATTCAGAGCTAATGTGGCTGATGGGACATACTTGTATCCTAGTCAGTCTGAGATGAGTGGCAACCCTGTTTGTACCTGAGCCCAAATAAGCAACCTGCTCCATTACCAATGTACCTAACTATTTTTGCATTTACTGTCTTGTAATAACAAACGTTCTTTTGCACAAGACTTTGGAAATGAAAGCCTCCCTCTGGCTTCAGAAGTCACTGATGAGTTGCCAGAACAAGTCCTAGTTCTAGTCTGTCATTTCTCTATCTCATTTAAAATTAAATCTAGTTAATTTACATCACATTTTATATTTATTTCATTCAAGAAAATACAAAACCAAAATTGTATTGTGCTCATCCAAGGAATCCTTTCAAGAAGACAGTAATGTAGCATCGTATCATCCACTCATTTTATTTGCGGTGACTGTTACTTAAAAATCATAAATTAAAATGTCACACTGACTGATATATTAGGATAAAACAGGTTCCCATAAGATAGGGATAGAAAGCATAAGATACATTTCCATGTTCCATGCAGGTTGAAACTTGAACAGAATTGCTTGTCTAGAAATAGTTTCTTTCTTGCTCCTATGCAGAGCTAGCACTCATGGAATGCAATGTTTTTTACTAAGAGTGATTTTATTTCCCTTCAAAAAATGAGGATAAGAAGAAGTGGCCAAGATGCTCTTTTAGTATCATTTTCTGTTATTTCTAACACTACAAATAAAATGAAAGCCAGAACAAATCAAACAAGATAGTTGAAACTGATAACAGACTACAGTTACATAAACACAGGAAGGTATCAACAATAAACTACAGGGTCTAAAACACTAAATGTCTTTTGAAAACCTCCAACTGCAGTAACCATGCTTCAGAAGAAGAGTCTTCCAAGAATAAAATGCAGTCATCAAAGTATAAGCAACCATCATAAGCTACACATAAAAAAATGTCATTTATTGTTATAAATAATATAATCTGGCACACACACTGCGACAAAAAATAACCATTTGGGGTACCTTCAAGGTCAGATTCATGTGGGCTCTAACTTTTCATTAATTGGGTTGTCATACCTTAACCCTATGATTTTCATTTTGACATCTTGTGTCTGTAATCATGTATCACATAAAGGAGTTGTATTTTGCAGCATGAAGTCTACAGTAATTAAACAAGTAATATCCTAGTCTCCTCAGTTTTTCCAATGATCCCTTTCCCACACTGGACATTTCCATGCCTTGCAGAACAAAATCTTGAAGATGTGTGCCAAAAATAAAATAAACTAAAGTTGGTCCTGAATCAGAGTAGTGAGCTCTAAGGAAGGACCAAAATGAAACAAAGTTTGAAGGAAGCAATGGCTTTATCATGCATATCAAGAATACATGTGAGAATTGCCACAGGGCAAGCCTAATACATATGATATACAGTGTGTGTGTGTGTATATATATATATATATATATATATATATATATATATATATATATATATATATATATATATATATGTATGTTCATAGGTAAGTACTGGGCTAGCTGCCCTTGTGGGCCATTTTAAGTCTAGCCAACTTCCCTTTTTGTGCTTGAATTACCCCATCTCATTTTGTTATAGACTGGCCTTACCCATCCCATGGTTGATCTCTCTCTCTCTCTATATATATATATATATATATATATATATATATATATATATATATATATATATATTATACATGTATATTACCCTGCGGTGGTGGTGCTGCTGTAGTGTTGTCGCCTCACAGTTAGATGTTGCCCGTTCGATTCTCAGTTACAGCGTCTTCTGTGTGGCAACATGCGTGAGTGGGCGTTCCTTCGTTGAAGGTTGTGCATTAGGCCCGGCAAGCCAGCACATAAAAATCTATTGCCAATCATTAGCGGACCGGAGTTCCGCTGTGGTGACCCTTAACTGGGAAAAGCCAAAAGACACAAACAAATTACCCCTAATGAGAATAACTGGGATCATACCATGGGTAACTTGAGGGGACCCATGCATGAGGTAAAGAATTTAGGAGTTGCCTCTGTCCATTAGTAGTACTGGGGGCAGTTTGGGGGTAAGTATTCTGTTTCCCAACAATAGATCCAAGTTGCAATTAAAGATGTACAGATTTGAACTTTGTTTAATGTGGATGGGGAGTCTGTTTCAGGGCAGCAGTATCATCTGTGAGATATACCACTCCCTCCAATTGTTCTGTTGATGTTGCAGAAGAGGTTCAGCTCTAGACGGAGTAT
Organism: Protopterus annectens; assembly: GCF_019279795.1. Classification (NCBI taxonomy): domain Eukaryota; kingdom Metazoa; phylum Chordata; order Ceratodontiformes; family Protopteridae; genus Protopterus; species Protopterus annectens. The sequence continues at coordinate 735,475,709 of NC_056749.1, forward strand.
TTCTGATGCCATTTGACTTCCTAATGTACAGTAAATCCATCAGTAATGTGTCAGAGGATGCCTTACATGTCAAACACAGGTCACCTCTTAGCAATTTGTAGGATACTGAGTATAGTGACAGGGCTTTGAGTCAGTCCATGTGGGACATGTTGTTTAAGCCTTGTATCATTTTAGTAAGGTATCTGTGTGGGTGTTCCAGTTGTTGCATGTACATGGACAGATACATGCCAAAGGACACATTATATTTAATGACTGGCCAAATAATGGATGAGTAAAGAGGGGACAATGACATCCCTAGATCTGGACACAATCCTTTTGTTTATAAGCTGTGCAATACAGGACGACTTCTTATAACAATGGAAACATTTTGTTGGTCAAAAGTTAGGTCACTGTCCACATAAGTTCCCAAATCCCGAACAACTGGGTCAACTCTTAGGGATGTATTGTCAGTGTGGTAGTTCTCTGGCATAAATGACTTCCCAAAGGATACAATAATGCATTTTTGGCACTTAACATCAGTCCATGATTTTGGCAGCAGTTATTTATTTGCGACAAACCTGTATGGAAATGGTCGTCTTCTAGTGCCTCAAAGCCCCAGCAAAATGCCATGTACCATGGCTCTGTAGTACTAACATTGCATGTCATGCTTAGATATTGCCCTGACAACAACATGAATGTTAAAAAGTTATCTTACTCATATGCTACAGACCACTTGGAGATAAGCCTTTCAGAACCTCCTGGTTTCAGTGGGAAATTAAGTCCAGATTCACTATGGATACAGATTCCAAAACAAGCTATCAATTTTGCACTATGAAACACCAACTAAAACCATTTACAGTGACAGATACATTGATAAACCAGGTCAGTCCAACGCAAAGGCCCCTTAATTCCAACCAGTTAATGTGTTTCTGATAAATCCTATCACTGGTGGGGCAAGCCTTCCTGCAAAATTGTGTCTTTTTAATGTTTTGTGGTTCAGTATAAAAATACCTTGTTTTGTTTGCTGTTTTGAGTGACCAGTATTTGATGATACAGTCGTGTGTGTGTATGTGTATGTGCATTTTATGTATGTGTATATATATATGTATATATATATATATATATATATATATATATATATATATACATACTGTAGGTATGTATCTATATGGCTTACAATCATTATTTCATATCATCACTGCTCATTTCACAAGTACTAAAGCATTATATCTCAGCTTGGTAGTTGTCATGTCCTGTAGCATCCACAAACAGGAGGAATAACCAGGCGAACCTCAAAGAACTAAAATCAAACACCACTAAGTCACCGGGGAAGTCAATAAGGAAAGAAAAAAGATGTTCCAAAAATAAAACCATGTTTTTTAACAACAATACACGATATTAACGCTTAACAGTCTCACCGTGTTTTCATCTACTACTACAGGACTTCTTCAGATAACAAAACATCAGTTCAACCCTTTATATACCCCTCCTCACTAATTAAGACACATCTATAATGTAATTGACATCAAATTAGTAATAAAATCGTTATTAAAAATTGTGCGTACCTTAAGAAATAAACAACCCATTATTATAAAATTTTGAATGTTTTTGGATTGCTGAATACATGTTGTGGTGACAGACCTCATGTTACTATTAGCAATTAAGAAAACCTTCTGATATAATTGATACAAAATAAAGCTAACAGCAGTTCAAAACAGTCTGCAGTTACCCTCAGTCACAAAACACCTCGCTGATTGGGTAAGTAGTTCTAATAAAGCTCTGAAGGAGAGGCTGTGTCATGTGAGAGAGCATACTACAGCTGGTTAAATATAAAAGCTTTCTCTGCAGTCACTCTTGTTATTTTAAAGGTGACAATGCCTTGAAATTGGCACATAAAGAGCCTTCATTACAACTGCCTGTGTAAACCTATTGCAGGGTAGGACAGCAGAAGGGTTCTCCTTTATTCTTGTATTACCCCAATAAAAATATCATCTAGTAAAGCTTTCTTCTTCTTTTACTCTCTGTTTTTGTTTTTCTCTTAGGATTGATATTTACATAGAACCCTCCATTCTTAATTATTTGACAGGTCTTTGCTACTGCAGTATTTGTGTACTAGTTTAGATAAGCAGTAAGATACAGCACATGGTATCAAATTACATTATAATATGAACACGACTGTGGCGGCATCAGGTTACATTTAGGGCACCTTATTGGTGGTTGTGGTCTGTTAGATTGCAGAGGGTCTCATGCAATATATTAAATCTTGAGATCAACATTTGTCTTATGCAGTGTCTCAAATTCTACCTCCACTTTAATTTTCAGGTTTGGGCTTTCAGCCCTGAGCATAATTCATTTGGGACTGTCTGTTTCAGGTTAGCCAAAGTAATGGAGAAAGTTTGAAAAACATGCCCAGTATGTGCATATATAGGTCATTGCCAGGCAGTTACTGTACATTTTGTTGGCATATCTAATGTTCAAGTCTGTAAATAAAACATAGGTTTGTGAGTTTATCATTCTTACAGGGTTTCTTAATTTCATAGGTTCATACATTCATAGGTAGGTACAAGGCTATCGACCCAAGGGCCTAAGTAAACTTAGCCAACAAGGTTCCCTGGCTTACACCACCCAAGATAGTTATTTTCCTGCGCCCCTGTTGAGCAGAGCCACAGAAGTGATCCCCGGGGTGTATTTCCTATTTCCCCATCCACTCATTAAGATTTTTCTGGAAGAGTGCTAATGAGGAACTTTGCTTGACATAGATGGGTAGCTTGCTCCAGAGGATGGGAAGTCTCTGGGACAGGAATCTATCCCTCCAGCATGTCTTGTTTATTGTGGTGAAAAGGTTTAGGTCCCTAGAGCATGTAGCTCAGAGGGTTTGGGATTTCTTTAAGTGTAGCATGTCTAACAGTTCTGGGTTTGACATAGCTTTATATGTTAGGCAGAGATCACCTCGGAGTAGGCGATATGCTAAGCAGTAAAGCTGGAGTTTTTTGAGATGGTCAGTGAAGGGCATCTGTTTGAGGCCAGTAATCCTCTTTGTGAGGTACTTCTGTGGCCTTTCCAGCTGCTGCAGATGTCTTGTGAGGTACATTCCAAAAGGGGCGTTGTACTCTATAATGGGTCTAAAGAGTGTCGAGTAGAGGGGAAAAATGACCTCTAATTTCCTGGATGAGAACCCATTTGTGATGAGGTGCGCCACATAGAAGGATTTCCTATCTACTGTGATGATGTGATTATCAAAGGAAAGACTACTGTCCACCTGGGTTCCCAAGGTCTCTTGTCACACATTTGGCGTTAAGTAGAATGCTGTCTATGTGGTATAGGTACAGAGTTTTTACCAAAGGGGATGACAATGCACTTTTTGGCATTGAGCTTGAGGCCATGGCTCTGGCACGAGGCATTTGTCTCAGTGAGGCCCTTCTGTAGGTTCTCCACATCATTTGGGGACTTGACTATGGCTCTTAGTTTGCAGTCGTTTGCAAACTTTGTTAGCCAAAGGCCTTCTGTGTTAGCCTGTACTTCAGAGAAGTAGATACCAAACAGGAGTGGTCCTAGGACTGAACCCTGTGGTACTCCACTTGTCACTGGTTTGAAGTCAGATTTGGAGTCTACGACTTTTACAGTGTGGGTTCTGTCAGTGAGCCAGTTGGTGACCTATCTTGTGACATAGAGATTTATACCTAGTTTAGTGAGTTTAGCTATAATTCCAGAATGGGGGATAGTGTTGAAAGCCTTGGCGAGGTCAAGATAGGCTGTGTGATCCACCTTACCCTCGTCTACGGCTTTGGTCACCACCTCAAAGAAGTCAATCAGGTTCAGGAGGCATGATCTGCCTTTTACAAACCCAAACTGGGTGGGGTCCAGAGTTTGGAGGTTATCAATGTCTTTGTTTATGAGTTCCATGATGATACATTCCATGGCCTTACAGACCAGGTTGTTAGGCTAATAGGACAATAGTTCCCGGGATCAGTGGTGGCTCCCCCTTTGTGGAGTGGGATAACTGTTGCTGTGCGCCATTCAGTGGGCGCAAAGCCTGACATAAGGCTATGATTGAACATGGTGCTTAGGTGGGGAGCCAGTTTGTTCTGAAGTTCATGTGAAATGCAGCCTGGGATGTCATCCAGTCCCATGGATGCTCTGTTTTTAGCTTTAGAGAGTGCAACTTTTACCTGTGTAGTTGTGATTACAGGGACTCTGCATTCTTCCTATATAGATATGGGTTCTTTAGGGGGTGAGACGGGGGTAAAGTTAGCACTGAACCTATCTTCCAGGATGCTGGCAATATCAGTTGGTTCTGTAATTTTCATGCTGTTGTGCTGTAACTCAGAGCAGATTTGGGTGTTGCCACTGAGATTCTTGACATTGCTATAGAATGCTTTGTGGTTGTCCCTAGAATCAGTGGTGATTTTGTTTTCATAGCTAGCTTTGGCGGATCTTATAAGGGATCTCAGCTTCTTACTGAGGCTGACCAGGGAGCTCCTCCACTCATGGGATTTTACTCTCTTTTGCAACAGTTTCTTCCTTCTGTTGTAGAGTTTTTATGGCAGGGGACCACCAGATTGGCTTCCTTTTTTTGGAGGATATTTGAGATGCTTTGCCCATCTGGCTATTGTATGGCTGTAACATGCGGATGATTTTTATTTAGGATCACCAACAGTAGCTCATGGTGTCTTCAACATGCCTTAAGTATAGCATACTATTTCCCCATCCACTCATTAAGATTTTTCTGAAAGAGTGCTAATGAGGAACTTTGCTTGACATAGATGGGTAGCTTGCTCCAGAGTATGGGAAGTCTCTGGGACAGGAATCTATCCCTCCAGCATGTCTTGTTTATTGTGGTGAAAAGGTTTAGGTCCCTAGAGCATGTAGCTCAGAGGGTTTGGGATTTCTTTAAGTGTAGCATGTCCAACAGTTCTGGGTTTGACATAGCTTTATATGTTAGGCAGAGATCACCTCGGAGTAGGCGATATGCTAAGCAATAAAGCTGGAGTTTTTTGAGACGGTCAGTGAAGGGCATCTGTTTGAGGCCAGTAATCCTCTTTGTGAGGTACTTCTGTGGCCTTTCCAGCTGCTGCAGATGTTTTGTGAGGTACATTCCAAAAGGGGCGTTGTACTCTATAATGGGTCTAATGAGTGTCGAGTAGAGGGGAACAATGACCTCTAATTTCCTGGATGAGAACCCATTTGTGATGAGGTGTGCCACGTAGAAGGATTTCCTGACTACTGTGATGATGTGATGATGTGATTATCAAAGGAGAGACTACTGTCCACCTGGGTCCCAAGGTCTCTTGTCACACATTTGGCGTTAAGTAGAATGCTGTCTATGTGGTATAGGTACAGAGTTTTTACCAAAGGGGATGACAATGCACTTTTTGGCATTGAGCTTGAGGCCATGGCTCTGGCACGAGGCATATGTCTCAGTGAGGCTCTTCTGTAGGTTGTCCACATCATTTGGGGACTTGACTATGGCTCCTAGTTTGCAGTCGTTTGCGAACTTTGTTAGCCAAAGGCCTTCTGTGTTTGGTATCTACTTCTCTGAAGTACAGGCTAACAGGAGAGGTCCTAGGACTGAACCCTGTGGTACTCCACTTGTCACTGGTTTGAAGTCAGATTTGGAGTCTACGACTTTTACAGTGTGGGTACTGTCAGTGAGCCAGTTAGTGACCTATCTTGATGTAGAGATTTATACCTAGTTTAGTGAGTTTAGCTATAATTCCGAAATGGGGGATAGTGTTGAAAGCCTTGGCGAGGTCATGATAGGCTGTGTGATCCACCTTACCCTCGTCTACGGCTTTGGTGACCACCTCAAAGAAGTCAATCAGGTTCAGCAGGCATGATCTGCCTTTCACAAACCCAAACTGGGTGGGGTCCAGAGTTTGGAGGTTATCAATGTCTTTGTTTATGAGTTCCATGATGATACATTCCATGGCCTTACAGACCAGGCTTGTTAGGCTAATAGGACAATAGTTCCCGGGATCAGTGGTGGCTCCCCCTTTGTGGAGAGGGATAACTGTTGCTGTGCGCCATTCAGTGGGCGCAAAGCCTGACATAAGGCTATGATTGAACATGGTGCTTAGGTGGGGAGCCAGTTTGTTCTGAAGTTCATATGAAATGCAGCCTGGGATGTCGTCCAGTCCCATGGATGCTCTGTTTTTAGCTTTAGAGAGTGCAACTTTTACCTGTGTAGTTGTGATTACAGGGACTCTGCATTCTTCCTGTATAGATATGGGCTCTTTAGGGGGTGAGATGGGGGTAAAGTTAGCACTGAACCTATCTTCCAGGATGTTGGCAATATCAGTTGGTTTTGTAATTTTCATGCTGTTGTGCTCTAACTCAGAGCAGATTTGGGTGTTGCCACTGAGATTCTTGACATTGCTATAGAATGCTTTGTGGTTGTCCCTAGAATCAGTGGTGATTTTGTTTTCATAGCTAGCTTTGGCGGATCTTATAAGGGATCTCAGCTTCTTACTTAGGCTGACCAGGGAGCTCCTCCACTCATGGGATTTTACTCTCTTTTGCAACAGTTTCTTCCTTCTGTTGTAGAGTTTGTTTATGGCAGGGGACCACCAGATTGTCTTCCTTTTTTTGGAGGATATTTGAGATGCTTTTGCCCATCTGGCTATTGTATGGCTGTAACATGCGGATGATTTTTATTTAGGATCACCAACAGTAGCTCATGGTGTCTTCAACATGCCTTAAGTATAGCATACTATTTCCCCATCCACTCATTAAGATTTGTCTGGAAGAGTGCTAATAAGGAACTTTGCTTGACATAGATGGGTAGCTTGCTCCAGAGTATGGGAAGTCTCTGGGACAGGAATCTATCCCTCCAGCATGTCTTGTTTATTGTGGTGAAAAGGTTTAGGTCCCTAGAGCATGTAGCTCAGAGGGTTTGGGATTTCTTTAAGTGTAGCATGTCCAACAGTTCTGGGTTTGACATAGCTTTATATGTTAGGCAGAGATCACCTCGGAGTAGGCGATATGCTAAGCAGTAAAGCTGGAGTTTTTTGAGATGGTCAGTGAAGGGCATCTGTTTGAGGCCAGTAATCCTCTTTGTGAGGTACTTCTGTGGCCTTTCCAGCTGCTGCAGATGTCTTGTGAGGTACATTCCAAAAGGGGCGTTGTACTCTATAATGGGTCTAAAGAGTGTCGAGTAGAGGGGAACAATGACCTCTAATTTCCTGGATGAGAACCCATTTGTGATGAGGTGCACCACATAGAAGGATTTCCTGTCTACTGTGATGATGTGATTATCAAAGGAGAGACTACTGTCCACCTGGGTCCCAAGGTCTCTTGTCACACATTTGGCGTTAAGTAGAATGCTGTCTATGTGGTATAGGTACAGAGTTTTTACCAAAGGGGATGACAATGCACTTTTTGGCATTGAGCTTGAGGCCATGGCTCTGGCACGAGGCATATGTCTCAGTGAGGCCCTTCTGTAGGTTCTCCACATCATTTGGGGACTTGACTATGGCTCCTAGTTTGCAGTCGTTTGCAAACTTTGTTAGCCAAAGGCCTTCTGTGTTAGCCTGTACTTCAGAGAAGTAGATACCAAACAGGAGAGGTCCTAGGACTGAACCCTGTGGTACTCCACTTGTCACTGGTTTGAAGTCAGATTTGGAGTCTACGACTTTTACAGTGTGGGTTCTGTCAGTGAGCCAGTTGGTGACCTATCTTGTGACATAGAGATTTATACCTAGTTTAGTGAGTTTAGCTATAATTCCGAATGGGGGATAGTGTTGAAAGCCTTGGCGAGGTCAAGATAGGCTGTGTGATCCACCTTACCCTCGTCTATGGCTTTGGTGACCACCTCAAAGAAGTTGATCAGGTTCAGGTGGCATGATCTGCCTTTCACAAATCCGAACTGGGTGGGGTCCAGAGTTTGGAGGTTATCAATGTCTTTGTTTATGAGTTCCATGATGATACATTCCATGGCCTTACAGACCAGGCTTGTTAGGCTAATAGGACGATAGTTCCCAGGATCAGTGGTGGCTCCCCCTTTGTGGAGTGGGATAACTGTTGCTGTGCGCCATTCAGTGGGCGCAAAGCCTGACATAAGGCTATGATTGAACATGGTGCTTAGGTGGGGAGCCAGTTTGTTCTGAAGTTCATGTGAAATGCAGCCTGGGATGTCGTCCAGTCCCATGGATGCTGTGTTTTTAGCTTTAGAGAGTGCAGCTTTTATCTGTGTAGTTGTGATTACAGGGACTCTGCATTCTTCCTGTATAGATATGGGCTCTTTAGGGGGTGAGAGGGGGGTAAAGTTAGCACTGAACCTATCTTCCAGGATGTTGGCAATATCAGTTGGTTCTGTAATTTTCATGCTGTTGTGCTGTAACTCAGAGCAGATTTGGGTGTTGCCACTGAGATTCTTGACATTGCTATAGAATGCTTTGTGGTTGTCCCTAGAATCAGTGGTGATTTTGTTTTCATAGCTAGCTTTGGCGGATCTTATAAGGGATCTCAGCTTCTTACTGAGGCTGACCAGGGAGCTCCTCCACTCATGGGATTTTACTCTCTTTTGCAACAGTTTCTTCCTTCTGTTGTAGAGTTTTTATGGCAGGGGACCACCAGATTGGCTTCCTTTTTTTGGAGGATATTTGAGATGCTTTTGCCCATCTGGCTATTGTATGGCTGTAACATGCGGATGATTTTTATTTAGGATCACCAACAGTAGCTCATGGTGTCTTCAACATGCCTTAAGTATAGCATACTGTCCTTGGCTAACACTATGGTTAAACATTTGTTAAATAGTATTATTATTAATAAAACCTCTAAAGAAAATGGATCACTAGGCCCTGTGAGGGGTATTGGCAAGGTGGTTATGGTCAGTGTCCTGACTCTTCTTTGTAAACTCTTTAAATCTCTATGAATCATATACAATAAATACAGGAATGTGACATCTCCATTAAGAGCAACAGTTTGATGGGAACATTTAGACAAAGCCTTTGATCAGAAACAATTTACCCATCAGACCTCTTTTCTCTGTATCACTAAATGCTTCATCTTCAGTTAAGTTTGCAAACAGCTGAGGGCACTATAACTGCTACTACTAGGAAAGTAAAACATA
>NC_056749.1:735852257-735854757 GCF_019279795.1 Protopterus annectens
TGGGGTCAATAGTTCACAGTAAAAGTGAGTGTGGAAGACAGGTGAAGAAGAGAGTACAGGCAGGATGGAGTGGGTGGAGAAGAGTGTCAGGACTGATTTGTGACAGATGAGTACCTGTAAGAGTGAAAGGGAAGGTCTACAAGAGGGTAGTGAGACCAGCTATGTTATAAGGGTTGGAGACAGTGGCATTGACAAAAAGGCAGGAGTTTGAGCTGGAGGTGGCAGAGTTAAAGATGTTAAGATTTGCACTGGGTGTGATGAGGGTAGATAGGATTAGGAATAAGTATATTAGAGGGTCAGCCCAGGTTGGAAGGTTTGGAGACAAAGCCAGAGAGGAAAGATTATATTGGTTTGGACATGTGCTGAGGAGGGATGCTGAGTATATTGGGAAAAAGTTGCTAAGGATGAAGCTACCAGGTAACAGGAAAAGAGGAAGGCCTAAGATAAGATTTATGGATGTGGTGAGAGGACATGCAGGTGGTTGGTGTGACAGAGCAAGATGCAGAGGACAGGAAGAAATGGAAACAAGTGATCCGCTGTGGCGACCCCTAATGGGAACAGCTGAAAGAAGATGATGATGATGATGATGTAGATTGACATATTTATTTATTGACCTGGAAAGTCCACTGGGTCAGAAACTCATTTCAGTGGAGGTCCTGGGAGAAAAGCTCCACAGTTAAACAAACAAACAATACATTGTACAAATTATACAGGAATATATAAAAGCAAATACAAAGTTACAGAGATGCATATAAAATACTCAAAATAAACTTTCAATCACAGAAGCCTAATAGACATTAGGAGAGTGAAACATGTTGGAGTACACCCGAGAGTAATCCAAGAACATTAATAACAGTGATGCATATCATAGGTAGGAGAATAAAGATTCAGAGAAGAAGAAAGATATAAGGGAGGGTAGAAATTAATTAAAAAATGTATGAGAAGTTAAGGGGGCTTATATTGTATTTTACAGGTGCAGGTAGGATTTTTTAAAAAGTGGGGTTTTAGATCAGCTTTAAAGGCCATTAGGGTATCAAGCTTGAGTAATAGAAGAGGGAAGGCTATTCCAAAGTTTGGCAATGTTGTATGAGTACAGGCATTGACCTGTTCTCTTATTAGGTTTAGTTACATATAGGAGCGGAGGGCTCGAATAGGGATGCATGTGTGTAATATAGACTGAAGAGCTGGACAGCTATCAGGTTGGAAAATAAGCTTGTGAGCAAGAGTTAATTGAATAAAGTAGAGACAGTGGTGAAGTTCTGGCCAGGACAGATTTGAGATAGCATTGTAGTGGTGTGAGCGGTTGGGCACGTTAGAGGCGAATTTTGCTATTTTGTAGTAGCAAGATTGCAGCTTACTACTGAGAGATGTATGAAGGTTGGTGAAAATGGGGCTTCCATATAGGAGGGATGGGATAAGTAAGGTGTTAGTTAGTTTTATTTTGGTTTGTTTATCTAGGTAGAGTTAATGTAGGCATAATTTGCCCAGTTTGAAATGAGTTTTCTTTACTGTATTCAGTATCTGTTGTTCAAAGGAGAGTTTATCATCAATAGTAATTCCTAAGAGTTTTGCATATTGTACTTTTTTCAATTTCTGTTTTATTATGAGAAAAATGTTGAATTCTACAGTTAGAGACTTTGATGAGAATATTAACAGTTTAGTTTTTCGGGGGTTCAGCATTAATTGGGTGTCATTTAGCCAGGTTACAGTGGAAGAGAAGGTATCTTGTGTGATCCTCTGGAGGTTAGTGAAGTTGTTGGAGGAGCAGTTGATAATTGCATCATCTGCATATTGAATCAAAATGCTTTCTTGGGAGACTTTATTTAGATCATTAATGAAAATACTGACAAGTAGTGGTCCTAAAATGGACCCTTGGGGAACACCAAAGTTGTTTGCCATGTATTCTGATTGTTGGGTTTGCCATTTAACTGATTGCTCTCTATTATGTAGGTATTATGTAGGTAAGAGGAAAACCAGGTTATTACACTTAGAGTGCATCCAAGTTTTTCTAAGTGTTGTAAAAGCTTAGGGTGGGATACAGCGTCAAATGCTTTTGATAGGTCCAGTAGGAGTACAGAAGTAGATAGGCCAGCATTGAGAGCTTGGTTAATGTTATCAGTAAAATAAAGTTAGGCTGTGGTAGTACTATGACCATGGTGAAAACCATGTTGAGAGGGAGCTATGAGGTTATTGTTAATGAGACGCTTTAGTAGCTGGATTTGAATACATTTTTCTAGGATTTTTGATAGAGGGGAGAGAATGGAGATAGGCCTGTAGTTTGAGAGATCATGAGTATTACCCACCTTTGTGTAGAGAGGTTATAATGGATTTTTTCTGTAGTTGGGGCACATATGATTCGGTGATACAACGATGGATTAGAATGTTAACAGGGTAAGCTATAGTTCTGGCTGCCAGTTGTAAGTATTCTGGTGGTAAGTTATCAGCAGATAGTGAGCAGGGCTTTAGTTTAGTTAATAAATTTAGCACTAGGGATGTAGGT